>NC_133324.1:462401793-462656793 GCF_042186555.1 Aquarana catesbeiana | reverse complement strand
CGGAGGCAAATGATTAAACGGGACACAGGTTGCAATGTGATCTTGCGGTCATGGAGGTCCATTGTGAGAAAATATTCTGGACTTGGTCTTGTTCCAAAGGGGATTCAGTGAGCTGATCGGAAGAGGACGCTTGTTAGATCCAGTCGAGGATGAGGATTCTTCCATTTCCATCTCCTGAGAGATTATCTTCAAGTTGAGCAGGAGATTTTCTCCCATTGCGAAACTAGAAAAGGAGTGGCTCTGTCCCTTGTGTGAGAATTTCACCACGAATGGGAAGGCCCATCTCTACTTGATGTCCCTCTGGGTCATGGCAGACAAGAGCGGTTTCAGGGTTTTTCTTCGCTGGATGGTGGAAGGGGAGAGATCCGCAAAAATTTGCACTGGGTGACCTTGGCAGGTGACCTGGGGGAGGGCACAGGCCTGTTTCATGACAGCTTCTTTGACTCCATAGTAATGAGGTTTGGCAATGATGTCCCTGGGGGAGCCGTCCTTTCTGGGGGGACACAGGGCCCTATGCACCCTGTCCAGCTCCAGGCATAATGGCGGAATGTTTGGGATCAGCAACTTCATTAAATCCTGCGTAGCTGCTGTGACATCGAGAACTGATCTGAAAATTGAGCCTCCTGGATCTGTTTTCCAGATCATCTATGCGTGAGAACGCAGTGTACAGTACAGTTGGTTTTGAAGGGTTTGGATAAGGTCAGAGTTCTGGTGAGAGACCGCTGCAGTCTGATCCAGCTTGCCTTCAATGGTGTCCATCCTGGATCCGATATTCTGGAGGTCTGCTTTAACTTCTCCTGTTATTTTAGCCACCATGGCAGCTAGGCCCCTTTTCTAGGAGAGTGGAGAATTTGAGATAGAGATCTTCCACAGGAAACTGAGTGTTTTGGGTCGGAGGGCCATGAGAGAAAGAGTCAGCAAAAGCAGGTGCCACCGGCCCTGCTGGGGAGGAAGCCTGGTCCCCAAATGCGTGGCTGAGCAGGGACTCTGTGGAGGCCAGTCAGGGAGTCTGAGCCTGCATTCCTGAGGTATGAGACTTAGGGGTGAAATGTAATAGAGCTGGGGCCAGCTCTTGCCTGTGTTCTGGGGTTCCTTCTGTAAGGGAAGCATGAGGCTGTGAGGCCACAGCAGCCTCGGTGGCCATCTTGGTACACCCTGGATGGGTGGAGGTGGGGAATTTTGAAGTTTGAACATGCGGGGGTGCTCTCCGGTGTGTGGGGGGCACGGCTGCTGTTCGGGTGGTGCTCGAGCGGGGTCGGAAAGGGTGCTGTGAGCGCTCCCGGTTCGGTGAGGTGTGGAGCTCCGGGCTCAGCGCCCATCTTGGAGCTCTCACGCATGCGCACCAAAAGCTATATTTCTTATTATTCATGTAGTGTTGGGCTTACAACTTATTCAAAAAAAGTGTAGCGCTATAAACCCTAAGAAATATGGTGAATAAAACAATATAAAGTGTATATTAAACTAATATCACAAACTTATGATGTATCCTTTAAAGTACAAAGTAAGACAAATAATATAAAAATATTTTTGTATTAATTTTTCAGCGCGGTTTTTTATTTCTTTACAAAATAAGACAAAGTGATGTGCTGTGAACTAAAACCTTTACTTTGTGTACCAAAAAAATGAATACATTTAAAAAAATAATTAATAAAGAACATAAATAAAGTGCAAAAGGAAGCCCAATGGAATTGACACCATAAAAAGTTCTTATCAAGAAAGTCCACAAATGTTGATTGCAGAAATGGAAAAGTGAAGAGAATCCGCCACCAGGGGTCTATGGAGGCTTACCAAAGACAGAGGACCGAAGTCCACCTAAACGTTACAATAAAAGGGATCAGGCAGGTAAGTGGAAGTGTAAAAACACCAAAGGTGAGCAGAAGAACTGCTGGTGATTCAGAAGCCGTCACCGAAGGCACCAAGAGGCTTACCAGAACAAATTGACTTGAAAGGACATATGTCATACAAGTCAAAAAGGCTTAATGACCAATAGGTCTGGATAATACGTCTCTTCAGATGTCTTCAATAGTTTGCAAATGGAGATGGCAATGCAACTTCCACAATTATCCATACAGCATAAACAATCCAACAGGGATCATATGAATATTCATATGTCATGCAGGAAATGAAATAATGTTAACACTGGTTTATTAAGATAATAATAAAATTAGACTCACATGCTAGAAGATCATAAAAGTGCAAAATTCAAGTAGCGGTAATCGTGAGGGATCCACCCGGCATGTTTCAGCTAAAGAGCCGTCATTTAGGGTGCGGAACCCCCCCACCTCACCGCTGAATAAACCAATAATGACCCCTCATGAAAGTGTCATAATACCGGAAGTGCAATAGAATTGTATTACTTCTGGTTTGGAGAGACATCTAGTTTATGATCTATCTCATATATACATAAAGAGACTCAGGAGGTCTTTATCCCACAAGAAAAATATAATCAAAAAATTTAATAAATGTCTAAAGAAGCTGGCCATAACCAAGCCTCGTTTCCATACAGGTAATACGAGGCTGCATAGACCAAGCCTCGCTCCTGTACGACGGGGTGACCCTATGACCCGCGCAGATAGTGCGCCATTGCAGTGTTCCACACACTGGACCAAGCCTTGGACTGAGGTAAGTCACGTGACACGCTGACGTGTCAAGCGTGCAGAGAGAACAGCAAGCGGAACCGAGTAACATCCAACGCAATACGTTGTGACGTCACTGGTCACAACACCGGCGAACCAAAAACAAAGCCTCATTTCAAAATTAATAATAAGACTTGCAGGGAAACCATAATGTTCACTGGGACAACAAATTAAAATGTAATTGAAAATCCATAAAGAAGAATTTACTAACTAGATCCAGCAATTGGATGTAAATACATCCAGAGCTGGAAACCAAAAATTAGTGTACTAAATAATAGAGTTATATTAAAAAATAGTAATAATTTCGGAATAAGATCCAGACAAGATATATACTAAAAACCGAAATCTAAATTCACTAGGGGTCCCAAAAATAGCTAAATGACACAGCCAGTAGGGGTCACTAATGATTGGAATAACAATACCATTAGCAGATAATGTACCAATAGAAAATATTAACAATAAATATCAAATAATAAAATAAGAGCAATAAAAACTTATTGCAAGTATCAGATATTGCTTTGTCCTGCAGTCCTATTAGCCCTTGTCCAATTAAAAAATAAATAAATAAGAAAACAGAAAAGATGGGAGTATTACTATGGGTGAGAAGGAAACAGCTGCTTAAATCCCTGAGCTCTAGCGTGACCAGTTTCTAATTTTACTTAATAGATGACATTAACACTAATTAAGGGGAAATTGGCAAACCCCAAACCCCACTCCCACAACACACCACTGAATTGTCTGAGACCCAATTGAGCAAAATATTTTGAACACAGAATGGGTGCTTTGTGGGCCTACATTTCCAATATAGTTGTCAGGAAACAAGCTGGAGAAGACTTGCCCAAAGACCTGGTATGTTAGCCAATACCCAATATGGCAGCACCCATTTGTGTGGAAATGCACATAAACGTAATGGGAACAAGCGGGTAAACGTACATGTGCAATGGCGCACGCTTGTGCGTGCTGGCGCATGCCACCTGCACTAGATTTTGACACCCTCTGGCCTTTAGAAGAATTCCTGATGCTCACAAACACCACTGACTGGTCTTCAGCTTCCTGTTACCCTGATTGCTATTGTTTCTGAACACCTGTTACCGACCCAGTTGGCTCTTGGATAACTCTTGTCTCTTTCCTGGTTTTGACCTCAGCCTGTCCAGGGATCTGTTCCTGTCTCCTGTCCTGTGTATGACCTTACCACATCTCTGATCTTATGCCTACTGACCTCTGTCTCTCTGTCCTTTGCTATGATCCCTGACTACGCCTCCTTACTTGTCCTGTCTGTTGTGATCCACCCAAGGTGCCCTCCTGCTCTATCTACCTGCAGTACTTTTTTTTAAATCAGATCATTTTTCTTTTCAATATTTTTATTGAAGTTTTACAATACAATAATGACAATGACAATCCATACAAGCAAATCCCCTCACTAGCTGAACTAGTCAGAAAAAGAAAAAAAAATAAACAAAGGGAAGGTCTTAAGCATGGAGAAAACATCATTAATGCACTTACATGTTTCCATATGTAGATCTGTAGTCAAATTGAAAAAAGGGAAGGAACCACCCATTGTACAACATAGGAAGTAAAACTTGCAAAGGGAGGTATAACTGCCAGAGGGAAAACATGACAAGAACAAAGGATAACATCATATTTCTGAGTATGATAGTCCCTCAAGAAAAGTAACATTAGACATATATGTGTCGAGTAACCAAAAGTGAACTTCTTCTAGTGTCTATGGTCAATCTGACTGGGTGAAAACAATGGATTCTGTCCCCTCACGGCCATTGCTTGGATGAGAATGTAACCCAATTGTGTCACTGCAGGTATTGGTCTGTATGAGAAAAATTTTGCAGGGGTGACTCCACAGGCCAGTCCCCGAGATCATCACTCCACCCCTATGGGTGCTCACTGTGGAGTGATAGAGCTCCAGGATCCCACCCGGCGGAGACTCCCGCCTTTCGCCCCTTGACCCCTCTGGGGGAAACACCGATATTGTGTCCTCTGAGGTCGTGCCGACGGGTCTCTTACCATGAGAGTTTTGACAAACTATGGTTATCAATTTCCTGCATTGGGTTAACTAGCAAATATAGGAGGTCGATCCATGAGGAGTCCACTGTATAGTTTACATCCTATCAGTCTAGTGTCTAGTGATAGATATCAGAAAAGAGAGAGAGGAGAACACATGAGAAGAAGAATAAGTAGGGAAGGAAGGGAGGGAAGTGGGATAGGAAGTAGGGTACAGGAGTCTCTCTGGGAAATCCTTTATATTTGTAAATGACCAGGATAAAGCGGGATTTTGAAGTATGTGGCCCATGGTTCCCAGATACCCTCAAAGTGCTGAACCGTGTCCCCTAGTTTAGCCACTGTTTGTTCCTGTGTCATGATCCACAAAATTTTTGGTTTGGATGCCAAAATTGACACAGTTGGAGTTTTCCAGGCTTTCGCTAGTGTGATCTTGGCACCCAAACACATAAAGAAAATGAGTTGTTGCGTGGACTTGTGTTGTGCAATCTGCGGTTTAGTAGTATATATGTGGGGTCTTGAGGAATGTCAATCTCAGTGACCCTTCGTAGTAGGTGAAGAAACTTATTACAATATCTTTGTATGCGGGGGCATGTCCATCATATATGAAGCATCGAGCCTATATGTCCACAACCTCTATAACAGAGGGGGGAGGCATCTGGGAATATCTTAGAGAGCCTGGCAGGAACATAGTACCACTTTGTGAAAACTTGAATGTTAGCTTCTATCAAAGCGATATTTAAGATACCTTTAAATGATCTGCTGAAGGCTTGATACCACATATCAAAATCCAGCTGGATATGCAGATCGGACTCCCAAGATCGAACTTATGCAGGTGTGTCCATCCTATCTGCCAGGGAATCGTAAATAGTGGACATCCCACCCTTTTGAGGTCCTATATTTGTACACCAATGTTCATATATGGTAGCTTTGGGAATGTTCAGTTTGTCAGTCCAGAGTGTGTGGAGGAAGTGCCTGATCTGTGAGAGTCAGAATTTTTCAGAGGTGGGCATTTCTAGTTTACTCAGGCAATGACCCAGAGAAATGGGGCCATTAGGTGTGAAGAAATTACCTATTCTGAAAAGACCTTTGTTCAGCCACCAGTGGAATGCATGTATATTCATCCCTGGAGGGAAGTTGGGGTTATGAAATAGGTGTGGGGGGGGTTTTAGTGGGGATATCAGGTGCGTGTTTTTATGTAGCTGATCACAAAGCTTTAGGGAGTGAGATAATGTAGGGGCTAATATGGCAGGTCTGTGGTTCGCTGGTCTCCACACTAAAAAGTCAAGTGTATAATGAGGTTCTGCCTGCCTCTTCAGGGAGATCCAGTCAGGTCTGAGATTCTTGGCATATATAGCAGAAAATTGGGCCAGCTGTGCTGCCTGGTAATAGAGCCATAAGCTTGGTAGTCCTAGTCCGCCTTGAGTCTTAAGGTGGAGTAGGATGTCCCGTGCAAAGCGATGACCTTGGTCTCCCCAGACAAATCCAACCACCCTAGATTGAAATTTAGATAAAATATGTTTTTTAATAGGGATGGGTAGGGAGCGGAACAAATATAGAAGATGAGGTAATAGATTCATTTTGACTGCGTTCACTCTACCTAACCAGGACAGGCCCTCCCTCGACCATTTATTTAGATTCACCTCTAATGAGCGGAACATGGGAGGATAGTTGGCATTATATAGGTTGCCAATGCACTTAGTCAGTTTGATACCTAGATAGGGGATTGCGTCTCCTGCCCAAGTATAGGGAAAGTGTTGTTTAAGTTGGTCGATCAGAGTCTTATGAACGGAAATATTAAGGGCCACTGATTTCAAAACATTGACCTGAAGACCCGAAATGGTTCCGAATTCCTGAAGAAGTCTGAACACATTGGGGGTGGCGATTAGTGGAGAGGTCAGGAATAATAACATGTCGTCGGCGAAGAGGGCGCACTTATGTTCCTCTTGGCCGCATTGGACCCCTTTGATGTTCATATTCGCTCTTATGGCTATTGCCAGCATCTCGGTCGTGATTGCGAAAATCAAGGGTGAAAGGGGGCAGCCCTGTCTGGCTCCTCTGTGAATGTCGAAGGACATAGAGTAGTGACCCATTAGATGCACATGAGCATTAGGAGTTGAGTAAAGGGTATGCATTATCTTAAGAAATCCGGCTCCAAACCCCCAGTGATCTAGAATATCAAAAAGATATGGCCACGATACAGAATCAAAGGCCTTCTGCAGTCCAATGAAACAGGAAACCCTCCTGAGCAGGGCCCCCATCCCATCGGGACCGCAGAAGGGATATCAAATCAATTGCCCTTCAGATCTGGTCCGGTCCCTGTCTCCCCGGGATGAAGCCTACCTGGTCCCTGTGTATGTAGCTGGATATAAAGCTTGACATCCTGGTAGCAAGTATCTTTGTCATAATTTTGAGATCATTATTAATTAATGAGATAGGACGGTAGTTACCGACCTCGCTTGAGTCTTCACCAGGTTTGGGTATAACCGATATAAAAGCTGAGTTTGAATCGTTTGGGAGGGGGGCTCCATCCCGGAGAGAGTTGAAGAAACATCGAGCCATGTAAGGTGCCAGTTGTGGGCCGGATTTCTTATAACAGCTGACCGATAAGCCATCAGGCCCAGGGGCTGAGGCTACCTTCAAAGTTTTAATGATTTCTAGTATTTTTCATCTGCTGTGAAGGGTTTGTCGAGTAGCTCTAGCTTTGGAATGTGTGTGAGGTGATTTTTCATAGAGGCACGGATAAAAGTCATGGAACAAGTCCATAATTCCCGCTGGGTTCTGTGTTAAAGTGCCCATCGTGGTTAGAATTTTTGCGGAAGACTAAGGTGCAAGTCCACGGGCTTAGTTTGGCTGCAAGCTTGGAGCCTATTTTGTCCTTCTGATAGTAGAAGCGTGCCCCTGTCCACCGCAGGTGCTTTTCTGCTGAGGTGGTGAGTGAGAGATTTAGTTTAACTCGTGCCATGTCGAGCTTGGCCAGGCTGTCCGGGGTAGGATTTCGCTTGTGATGCTTACTCAGCTGACAAAATTCCTCCATGAGCCACAAAACTTCTGCCTTGCTTTCCCTTTTAAGTTGAGAGGAGAGTTGTATGATTCTACCCCTCAACACCTCCTTGTGCGCTGCCCAAAGAGAGCCTGGCGAAATCGACTCAGTGTCGTTTTTGGAAAAGTATTCAGTTAAGGCATTTTCTAATAACTTGCAGTGGGCCGGATTGCTCAAGAGTGTTTCGTTGAGACACCATCTAAAGGGTCCCCTCTCACCCGACCCTCCCCTGAGAGTCGGTGTCATTATGGAATGATCAGATAGGGGTGTGTCATGTATTTTGGAGGTTTCCACCCTTTGGATTAAGTGTGACGGGATAAAGATGTAATCTATCCTAGAAAGAGTATTATGAGAAACTGAGTAGTGCATATAGTCTTTAGTTCGGGGATTCATCTCCCTCCAAATGTCGATCAGGCCAAAGGATTGTAAGGTCTGAGCAACCCGAAGACTGCGTTTGGGAGGTCTTTTGGTTTTTGGCTTTAGGGGGTTGGACTTGTCTGAGGGGAGATCGAACGGGGTGTTGGAGTCTCCCCCCAGGATCACTGTGCCCAGGAAATTAGGTTTCAAAGTCCTCAGAGTAGTTTTGAAAAATTTGTTATGATGTGTATTTGATGCATAATATGAGACAAATGTGTAGGACACCCCATTAATTGTTCCAGTGACTAGGATATAATGACCATCGGGGTCTTTAATGGTTTTGGAGTGAGAAAAGTGTACCTTGTTGGAGAAGCAGACTGCTACTCCTCTCGTTTTGTTGACCGCATTAGCTAGGTGAAAGTGTGCGAAGTTCTTATGGAGGAACGTGGGTTGGTAGGTTGCAGGAAAATGTGTCTCTTGGAGTAGTGTCACATCTGCCTTCAGTGTATGAAACTGTTGCATTATTTTGCATCTGAATTGAGGCCCTGTATGTTATGGGAGAATATCCTGAGTCTTAAATCTGTTTGTGTGGGATCAGTCATGGAGTGATTATTGGTATTGTACTATGTGCATATGGGACTTACCGGTCATTGGTGCTGTCCCTGGCAGATAGGATACGACCCCGGCTTCTTTGTGAATTCGTTCTGGGTTCAGAGATGGAGATCCAGCAAGACCTAGAACCTGACGGAGGTAGGAGAAGGAGAGGAGTGGGAGGGAAGGGGAAAAGAAGATGGAGAAGAATGAAATGGGAAAAAGAGAGAGGGGAATAAAAAAAAAAAGCATGAAACATTGCATCATACAATAACAACCCCTAACCACTAGGGCCAGGGAGGAACCCATCCCCCCTGGTCCCTAACCCTGAAGAAGTACAAAATGACCCAAGGGGATCGTGTGTATCTGACTCCAACCGGAGAAAGAACTAAGGTTCACCTATCGGAGTCAGAGGGAGGCGCACTGTGATCACTCCGGTCAACCCCACCGCAAAGATTATTGATAACAGTAGAAAATCCATGAAGTCTGAGCCCTGTTGGCACTCAAGTTTAATGTTTACAAATCTGTTCAGATCATCCCACCCTTCCCTACCGGGCAACATGCCCCAATCTTGTATACAACAATTAGGAGGGGAAAGTGTGATGTTGGCACCAGCCGCCCGTCACGGAGAAGGGCAAGACAGTTGCCCATAGCTATAAAGCTGGTCCTCCTAGAAGGGAGCAAATGACCCGGTAAGGGGGGTCACAGGAGGAGGGTGGTCTCTTAAAATCACTTCAGCTAAACCCTGGTCCCCACTATTCTATACAGATAGGGAACAGAAAATGACTACTGCGTGGGACAGGGTACTTGAACAACCAAATCTGTGTGTGAACCACCAGAACAAATAGGAATAAACTTGAATAAAGTATGAAATCCTGTCATTCCTGGCTAAATGAAAAAAGCCTATGATATGAGAGCAACTGGATAACAATAAAAAAAAAAAAAATTAAGGATCCGTGAGCCAGTTCTGAGGTTTACTCAGGATAAGCAAATTGCCGCTGCTATGGCAACAGTTGGTCATCAGGCCGGTGCCACAGACTGTTCTTCTACTGATGATGCTATTTCCTAATCTACATGTGAGTGTTTGTTTATTATTATTATTTTAGATAAATACAGTTGATTTTACACTATGGGAGCCCTCCCTTTTTTCTCCTTATGATGACAACACTCTGCTGAGGGTTGAGTCCTTCCCTGTGGACCCATTCATCTCCACCACAGTTCCTGACGTCCCTTTCCAGCCTCCATCTTCACCCCTGGGAGTTCCGGTTAGCAGGATCTCACAGCCCATTTAGACCCTCTGTAACGGGGTGTCATGGGGTTCTGGTAAGCGGCCAGGCTCTTTATTTAAGGTGGTGGACCCATACACCTAGGATTTCACACAATTGAATAACCCAGGATTGTCAATCACATTTTTTTGGGTGTTTTTCCATATGGACTATTTCTTTAATACTTCACATTTATATTTCTAATTTTGTATATATTATACACGGACTCATTTTTTCAAAGATTGTTTGCACTAATTGTGACACATTATTGCATAGATTGTATATGTACTCACCAAAGGGGGTCCGTGTATTCCCCCAATTTTGTAAAGTGTGCTACACTAACACATTTATATATATATTTGTTGTATTTTGATTTTTTTAAGGTCGTGGCACTGTTCAGCCACACACACACTAATTTATCTAGCGCGAGTCACCAATTTTTTCCATGGCGACAGTTGGGCCCCAAGCTCAGTCTCAAAGGAAATCATTAGAATGACGAGGCATGGAAAGTTCAGAGACTTGCTCATGGCGGAAAGGATTCTCTTGATCGTGTGGGGAGTTGTTTCTGTCACGCTTGAGTTATGGGGCTCGTAGGCGAAGGTCGTTTGGTAGAAGGCGCTCTTCTAGAAGAGGGCGGCGGTGGTCATTCCTGAGAGATCAATCCGAGTTGTAGTAGGAGACGTTCTCAATCATGGATGGAAGAGAAGCTGTATGGTTTGTTGCGGTAGGAGAAGTTTAAGCGAAGTGGAAAGGCCCATCTGTAGGAGATCTCTTTGCCCGCCAGGACTTGGAATAGCGGTTTCAGGGCCCATTGCTTTTGCACTGTGTACGGGGACAGATCTGCAAAAACTTGAATCTGGTGACCCATGATGGTCAGCTTTTCTGCCATTCAGGATAGTTTCATCACTTCCTCCTTAACCGCATAGAAATGCGGTTTCACTATTATGTCTCTCGGGAGCCCATCAGGGCGGGGAGGTTGTAATGCCCTGTGCGCTCTATCGAGCTCCATGCGGTGCACTGGAATGTTAGGAATTAAACTTTTAGTGACATCCTGAACCGTCAGGTGCGTGTCCTTAATGGATTCTGGGAGACCCCTGATGTGGAAATTTTAAGGTCTTGACCTATTCTTGAGGTCATCAATTTTGGCGGTGGCAGTCTCTAGTTGGTCCTGGAGATCCTGAATCCTAGCAGTGTTTTGATTTATGTGCAGAGTCACTTGGTCTAATTTTTGTTCAATCACCTCAATTCTGGCCCCTATCTGTTGCAGATCTGCGTGTATAGAGGCTGTGATCTGTGCTGCAGTATGAGATAGGCCTCTGGACAGCATTTGGGAAAAGGCAGTCATCATAGATGGAAAGTCTGTGGGTGGAAGAAAAGGGTCCCTTCTGTCTGTGGCCCACAGATCCGGGCTAAGGAGCAGTTCCTGTTGTGGGGAGATAGCTCCCCCTCCCAGAGTTCTCCCTATGAGGGATTCAGTCGATGCAGGTGAGGGGGCCCCATGCTCATTGCTCATTGGTACTCATTGCGGCATCCGACGTTTGAGAGGGCAGGAGGGCTTCATGGTCCTGATCAGCAATAGATTCAGTCAGGCAGGGCAGGCCTTGTGAAGATACGGCTGCCATTTTGGTATGGCCGGTCTGAGCTGCTGCTGAATCCAGAGCGTGGGTGAGACTCCTCCGGGCAGAGCCTAAGGACATCTGGATGTTGCAGGGTGTGTCCCCGACCGGCAGGTGTGCGTGCTGGGTCGGAACGAGGACTCAGACGGCTGTTGTGGCGATCGTTCAGCCGGAGTGGAGCTCCCGGGCTATGCGGCCATCTTGGATGCTGCCGCGCATGCGCCTAAATCAGATCATTTTTATTGAAAACAAACACAAAAAACAAAAATCAACAACTTTTGTCATTCTATTATACAGAGTAAATCCTATATTTTGTGAGGACACATAAGTATCGATGTTACATGACCGATCGGTCTAATATGTTATTTTTTAAAACAAATGAACCATCACCGTCAAAGATATAGATATGTTTGTATGATAAAGCTACTGTGGTTGTGATTCTGTGGTCTCGTTACTTAACATGCATGTCCTCTGTAAGTCATTTTTCTTTTCTCCCTTTCTGCTCTCGGTCCTACCAGAGCCAACAAGCAGAGCAGGGTACCATCATCCCCTAACCAGCGGGGAGTGGTGTGCAGCATTTTCATGTATTAACCATTGAGTAAAACAAACTATATACAATTCAACCTCTGCAGTGCCCAGTATTTTCATAGCAACTCCCATCCAAGGCAGTTGTGTGAATGGGGTGGTGTTTTCCTCCTCCTCTCTCAAATCTAGCAAATCCCTCTTAGTGCTAAGTTCTAAAGTGTATAGTTGATGATGTGGTTCTGCCTCCTAGGATTCTATTGTGGACCAGGCGTAGTGGAGCTAGTCAAGGGGTGTCCAACCAGGGAACCCATATATTCTCCAATTTTCTCGGGCTACCTCGGTGTTCGTATGTGAGTTGTTCTCTAATAAGAGAGTCATTTGCAGACGCAATCCACTCTGTGTGTGTGTGGGTACCGTCGTAGATAACCATTTTCTGGCAATAAGTTTCCTAGCCAGGAATAGTGCCCTTAGAATGGCTATGTAAGTATGGGGCGTGTATTGTTCTTCATCTATGTAGTGATATAATATGTGTAGTAGTATAGTAGTATCGTGGGTATGATAATTAGTAAGTACTCTTCTGCAGCAACCCAATTCTTCCAGAGAGATGCACTTTATTGACTTCCAACACAGAACAAAGTCCAAAGTCCACAGATGACAAAAAAATCCGACAGAGTATATAATTCAGAGTCCCATTTTCTCTAGATTTACACATACACAGACAAGACTAGACTATACTATAGATGGAACGCCATGTTATATTCACTAGACATTGAATGGCTGAGCAATTTGATTGGCCGTCTCCATTCAGGCCTTTGATATGCTTTAGTCTTTCAGACAGACAACAACCCCCAGCCGTGAACAGCTGCAGTCATAAACCGCCTCAATTTGCACTCCCGCATATCAACATCAACAAGTCCCCTTAGATATGTGTAATTAGATTAGATTAACAGAAACCACCTGAACACCCTTTGAAATGTTCAATTAGGTTAACAGGCCATACCTCACACCTAGGTAGACTTGCATAAGATTAACACATCAAAAGGGTCTTCAGCTGTCCCCTTGCTATGTTAAAATTCAGTTGACTTGGACAATTCAACTGAATTTCTGGTCAACATGGCACTCCAATACAACATTATACATAAATCAGCCAACATATTACAACATATACCCCCACTTGGGTCGGTTCTAACTACTAGAACTGACCCATAAATTAAACAACAAAAATATTATGATTTAAGGTACTGAGTGCTTTACAATGGCTCATATAAAATGTGAAGTTGCAACTGGTTACATCTCCCTTCACCAGCCTCTAAAATATCCACATGAAACAGTTATTAGATAATATAACTTTTAGACTGACTGGAAAAGGATTTGGTAAACGTCAGTGGCCCATATAGCTGTTAGGCCTTATTATATCACATCAAGATCTTGAATATTGCACAAAGACGAGCTGATGATGCAGTCCATTCTTCGGTCTGACTTCCTCACATCTTTCACCATCTCACCTAAAGTAAACTTGGTATGCTCTGGGAGCTCCAATCCACATAAGTCCAGGATTCTCTCATCTCCATGCTCAAGCTTTTCATTTTTAAAGATGCTTTTACACAAACATTCTACTTTCATCTTTATAGTAAGAAGAACTATCAATGTACCAGCACTCACTTTCAAGGTCAAAAAGGTTTGGATATGGCAGTAAAAACTGTACTGCAAACTATTTCCTTGCACTTGACATTCATGAGTCCATCTTGCAAGCATTTTACAATTCACATCTGCTTCTTTCCATTTCCTATTTGAACAATGATGACCGGTTGTGTACCTGTCAAGTACCAGAATTTGTTGATTGCCAGCCACAATTTGCTTTTGTAATTTGCTGTAGGCCGACCCCTCATTGCCTTCAATAAAGCAGTTACTTGGATCATTCAGTCCACAATTACACCTGAGTGGTATACCAACATATACATATACCCCCACACAAAGGTTCAGATAGAGTTATCAGTGTTTATCAGATCTTCTATCCAGACAAAGCAGCAGTGGAAATTCTTGCCAGTATCCTCACCATGAAAGGTAGAAAGGTCTTTTTCATCCATATATGTCATAGCCTTTAGCATATTATAAACAACTGAATCAACAAAGTTTCAAATCATGACTGGAGTGATGAATTTCACTCACCCCTCTTATAAATTTAGGAAAACTACCCAACATACTATAATTTATGCTATGCCAAGTCATTGTGCAGCATCTCACCTTAGATGTCAAATATATTGATCAATACGCATTATGTAATATGTACAGATGTTATGAAAATTATTTTAGGTTTAAATGCTTCTCTTTGGTTTTAAGATAAAGTTCAAGAAATAAAACATAAAGGAAATAAAAAATTAAAAGCAAAATATATCAGGAAAAGGGAGAAAAATGAAAAATGAGGGCGTTGAAGAAAAAAGAAAAAAAGGTCCATTGCATGATGAATATTGAGAGAGTCCATGAATTCTTTATAATTCCTTGTTGTCTATTCAGCATTTCTCCCATAATTCTCCCCCACTAGCCAGCAATTTCAGACTGTGCTTCTGATATTCACATGCAAGCAAGTATCTGAAAGACAAAACTCTCCAACAAAAACTCATTAGCAAGGTCCTTAAACGTTGTTTGAAGTTAAAACAAAGCACTATTTACACATTTACAGTTTGAAGCTAATTCACCCCCACTGCTAGAGAAGTGTCATCTGCATTCAAAAACAGATCTGGAGAATCTACATCTTCATTTATGACACCCTGTACCCCCTTCAACTGCTGTAATAATTTATCACGTTCCCCTCTCATCTTGTCATACTCGATCTTCAGGAGGTCATATTTCTGTTTTAACTGAGAAAACGGTATCCAGTTCTTGGACCTTTTCTTATTTTTATTTTGGTCAGCTCTGTTTTTCATATTAATATCACCTATGTTTGACCCAGTGTCTCCTCTCTGGGTGTTATCATAGGATATTATCTTCTGATCTTTATGTTCAGTATTTGTCCTAAACAATGTGGCTAAATCAATTTTGACAGCCTGCTCATTTGACTTTCTCCATAAATGGTCTGCTCTCAACAATATGTCTTTTAAATCATGAGGATTTGGGGTAACTAATACAATATTTTGTTTGATATCTTCATGCAATGCATCTAGAAACATACTCATATGTATCAAGCCCTCACGCTCAAATACAAGATTATTACCGGCCAATAGTTCCATAATAGTTGCTATCCTGTGTGACAATTCATATGGAGATTCATTTTGGATCTGTTGGATCCTCCCATGAATAGTAACATGAGACTGTACACCATAATAATTCCAGTAACATGACCCTTGTCCTCAGAGGCTGAATACAGATCTGTTTAATTCTCATCCAAAGACCACTTCCTATAGAATGTTGCAAAACTCTTTCTAAGTCAGATGGGTTGAGATTGTACATATCTCTGACCTGCTGCAAGTCACAAAACCATTTTAAAAATCTGTTTAAATCATGGTATGGAACCATTCCTATTTCTTTAAGAATTGTGTCTAATTCGTTTGGTTTTCAAAGGCTTCATTACAAGTCGAACTTCACCTGTATCATTATTATTGTTATAAACTGTGGTAGTCACAGTGGGGGCAGCTGGTAATGAATTATCAGATTTAATATGAGGTTCTGTTTCATTTGATAGAAAGTTTGTGTCTGTATTTGCTGAAGATAGCTGAATCCAAGATTTGATGCATATCTGCATTCCTGAGATCTCTTCTCTAATTCCATAATTCTTAATTTTAATCTCTCATTTTCCTCTGATAATTCATCACAATGTTTAGATTTCTCAAGCAAAGCTCCCCCAATGGTAACTGCATGCAATTTTAAATTGTCTCGGTGTCTGGTTTTGTAACCTCTCACAAAGATTGTTGCTATTATCAACTGCCTTCTGTAACTGGGTAATTTCCTCAACCTTACCCTTCAAAGAACTTTCCATTGTTAAACAGCAAGATAATAAGCCCTGTATAATACAACCTTTTCTTTTACTTTCTGAAATTTTGCTATCAAAAACATTTTTCTCTAAAAATCCCTTCATCATTGTCCACGTCTGCTTACATTTTTCTGGAATTTCATAAGGACCGCCATGGCGCTTAATACATTTTAATACTCATCTGTTAACTTTACCAGAACTGACACTAGCTTCACACTGGGTAAGCATTTTGACTATATTACTAATAATTAAAAAAAAAAAGAAAATATTTTACTCACCGCATTACTCCTTCAGCTTCCAGTTCAGGTCTACTGATACACGACACAGTCCATTTTTTGTTGTTTCCAGTCTTCAGAGAATAATTCTGGGGTTCCCAACTTGTTTAATTTTGTAGATCAGACTCTCTTATGTCACAACCAGACCTTCTGTCCACCTCACAGGATTGTTGTCACCACCGACTTCTGTTACGAAGTCCGAAAATGCTCTTCTGGTCACTTGAACGGCACCAATGTAGTGATATAATACAAAAAATCCGAATTAGTAGAATTTCAGGATTTGCTTGTGTAAAAGATGACGAGGTACAGAGACAATTTTCATATTCATGTAGAGCTCGTTCTGCACAGTATGTGAAGATAGCAGCACTTCTGCAAGTTCTCATTGAGTTAAGAGATGATGGTGGAATTGTTAACTTTGCTTCTGACTCAGACCAGGTATGCAAGGGTGCAGTTGTCTATCTTTCATGGTGGAATGTGATGGGCCTTAAAGGGACAGATGACAGTGAGATAAGATATGCATCCCTATGGAAAATGATAGAGGAGGAAACACAATTCTTTTCAAAAATTAATATCCGAAAGGTACAGGCCCACAGAAAACAAACAACCGAGCACTACTGGAACAATACTGTAGATAGATTAGCAAAGGAGGCTGCAGTAACATCCCCCGAATGGCCTCATATAGAGCATACTTTGTCATTTCCAGTGTCTGCCCTTACACGTGCTCAAGCAAAAGGAATTGAAGAAAGGACATGTGAGTTGGGTAAAATACAAGATCAGGATGAGGAATTAGCTCAACTAAAAGAAATGTGTAGGACTGGGCCCATACAATTTGAGGGTCAAGAGATGCAGGTGAAGGATGGCCTTCTAATAACTTACAAAAACAATTTATCTTTATGGGTTGCCCCAAAAGGTGTGAGGAAAGACATTCTTACATGGATTCATGGGTCGCCTGTTGGTGGACACCCCAAACTTCCTTTAGCTTTAGAGAGATTAGATCATGTAGCATGGTGGCCTCAAAATAAACAACACATGCAGGACCATATCTTATCATGTTTGATGTGTGCCAGGCATGATCCCGCAAATAGGAAGAGGAGAGGGGCACTGACGAAACAAGCTCCCATGGGACCATGGGAGCGAATACAAATTAATTACACAGGTGAATTGCCTAACACTGCACACCAGAACAAATATTTACTGGTTGTGGTGGATTCCTTCAGTCACTGGGTCCAAGCTTTCGCTACCAAAAATTGTACTGCCACTACTATTGCAAGGATCTTGGTCAAAGAAATATTTAGTCGGTGGGGAATACCAAAAGTTTTAGACAGTGACAATGGGCCAGGATTTGTAGGTAATGTGATACAAGAGACATGTAAGCTCCTTGGGGTCATCCAAAAATTTCACATCTTCTATCACCCTGAGTCTGTGGGACAGGTTGAACGAATGAACAGGACAATTAAAAATGCTCTTAGAAAGGTTGTCAATGAGCAAGGTACCAATTGGGATGAAAAATTTACCCTTTGTTCTGGCAACTATTCCTTCCAGAGTTTGCAGGTCCATAGGCTTTGCCCCTTGTAAAGCTCTGCTCAGCAGAACAATGAGAACGTGGGAACATCTGATAAATCTGGTCCCAGCAGCATTAGAAACTGTGTCATTATCTGAATCATGGGTAGAGATCTTAAAGGATCATGTGATTACAGTACATAAGGCTGTGTGTGCCACTGATGAATGTACCCATAAAAGCTCTCAACAGTGGTTTAATGCAATGGGTGACACTAGCGAATACCAAGTTGGGGCTAGAGTAATGTTACAGGATTTTTCTGGGTTTCACCCATTTCCTAGGGCAAAGTGGAAGGGCCCTTATGCAGTCATAGACAAAATTGGACCCTCTGTTTACTTATTAGACTTGGGAGAGGATAGGTCAAGATGGAGTCATGCATGTCAGATCAAAGCATTTAAAGGAAAAATGGATTTGATGGATGAAAGCATTGTCTAACGTAATTCCTGAGATTGTCTTTCAGGTCCCAGGAGTAATGCGAATGCCAGAGGACTACATCAACATGAAGACATCCCCCCCTGGACAAATACAAGCCTTCTCTATTAGCATGTGTGTTGATAACAGCGTCAATCACTCTACTACTTTGCATCATCAGAGTGGAAACGTGTCAAGTTAAATTGAATTGAAGTGCTTAACAGTGGGGAAATCTGATCGAAGTAAAAGAAGTGTAGTGAATCATACTACAGAACTTACTGTTTTAGGGGAATCAGAATACCATCCAAATACACTGGGATATTTTAGAAGCTGGTGAATAGAGTTGTAACCAGTTTCAACTTCACATTTTATATGAGCCATTGTAAAGCATTCAGTACCTTAAATCATAATATTTTTGTTGTTTAATTTATGGGTCAGTTCTAGTAGTTAGAACCGACCCAAGTGGGGGTATATGTTGTAATATGTTGGCCGATTTATGTATAATGTAGTATTGGAATGCCATGTTGACCAGAAATTCAGTTGAATTGTCCAAGTCAATTGAATTTTAACATAGCAAGGGGACAGCTGAAGACCCTTTGATGTGTTAATCTTATGCAAGTCTACCTAGGTGTGTGAGGTATGGTCTGTAAACCTAATTGAACATTTCAAAGGGTACATTGTTTAAAGGACCATAGAAGAAGTATTTATTGATGGTAATTAGACTTGAGGGGGTAACAATAAGATCAAAGAGTATTTGGGGTTGACCTAGCAGAAACTCCCTCCTAGTGGACTAGTATTTCAGAGAGGACATTCAAGCTGGCATTTAGTCAGTATAGTCTTGTCTGTATATGACTATGAAGGCGCAGACCTAGGAAAAATGGGACTCTGAATTATATACTCTGTTGGATTTTTTTGTCATCTGTGGACTTTGGACTTTGTTCTGTGTTGGAAGTCAATAAAGTGCATCTCTCTGGAAGAATTGGGTTGCTGTGGAAGAGTACTTACATCATCATTATAATAACCACTAATTAATTATCATACCCACGATACCACTATTTTATATCACTACAATCTAGCCATCCCAATAGACATAGTTTATGGTCAGTTGTAAGTTTGAGGTTCCATATGCTGTTAATAGTGTATATCACTGCTGCCCAATACCTTTGTAGTTTCGTGCATTTCCACAGCAGGTGGACAAGTGTACTAGGGCGTACACACGGTCGGACTTTGTTCGGACATTCCGACAACAAAATCTTAGGATTTTTTCCGACGGATGTTGGCTCAAACTTGTTTTGCCTACACACGGTCGCACAAAGTTGTCGGAATTTCCGATCGACAACCACGCGGTCACGTACACCATGTACGACGAGACTAGAAAAGGCCGGTTCAGAACCAAGCGCGGCACCCTTTGGGCTCCTTTTGCTAATCTCGTGTTAGTAAAAGTTTTTGGTGAGAGACGATTCGCGCTTTTTCAGACTCGTGGCTTTCAGATAGTTTTCTGCCGTTCAGTTTGTGCTTGTGGGTTTGTATCTGCTCTTCAGTGCGTGCAGCAAGTTCCGCGTGACTTAGTCATTGTATTCTTGTTCGTTCGTTACTGGTTTTCAGGTCGCTCTTCACAGGCCTTGCTGTTCTTCAGTGCGTTCTGTTCTGTGTGTTCTGTGAGAATAATCCTGATGCTTTCAGGAACTTTCTCAGGATGACGGACCCCATATTTCACCGTTTGTTGGCTTTGCTGACCCCTTATATCAGCAGGCAGGATACCTGCCTGAGGCAAGCCATCACTCCGGAGCAGAGGCTCGTCGCTACCCTGCGGTATTTGGCCACAGGGAGAAGCCTGCATTACTTGAAGTTCTCGACAGGCATCTCCCCCCAGGCTCTTCTTTGTGGACATTTACTGCTTGTGTTTGTTTTAGCTGACCCTGACAGAAATGTGTGGAGTCCAGAAAATGTCGTGATTGTGTAACCTTATACAAAGCACTGTTGGCTGTTACTAAATGCAAAGACACTTTTCACTACAAGTGCACTTGCAACTGCACTGAAACAGCACTTGTAGTGCAAAGAGGATTTGCCCTTAGGAAATTACCCCCATTTTCTCATAAAACAACAATTACATCACCCCAAAAGTGTTGTAGCGTTGAGACAATAATCCACACATTCTTGATGAACAATCTTTTTAATACCAGCACAATCACATGTGCATTTAACAAAGGTTTTTCTGACAAACCAACATGTTTGTTGTATAACAATTTTTGTGGTGTCATTATCCAAAATCAAAATGTCCATTTTATAGAAAACAGGCCTGTGTAAAACCCACAAGAAAAGACACAAATCTTGATCTTACAAAGTTCACATTTGGTAGAACTGGAAGGCAATATCAGACATGAGTATTTAGGAACTGTGTTTGATATTGCGTTCAGATGGGGGGAAATCACCCCAGGAAAAGCCAAATTTGGAAGATGCACACAAATTTCACAATGTCAACATGTGCTATCTGCCATCACGGGGGATCAAGGGACGTGTTTTGGGGGAGAAAGCCCTTCCTCACCGCTACTTTGTTATTGAGGAAGGGGTTGCACCCCCAAAACGCGTCCATTGATCTCCCGTGATGGCAGATAGCACATGTTGGCACACTGTGTGCATCCTCCAAATTTGGCTTTGGGAAAAATCACAAAAACATTTTGCACATTGTAGCAGACAAAAGAAGAAAGTGATTTGGAGGGGCTTTAAACTCGCCCCAAAACATCAATGATGTTTTTATATTTTGGAATAACATCATTGATGTTTTGCTTGATGTTTTCTAATTGTAAATTACACCCCATGATCTCCCCGATCAGGATCTGGGCACTTTCGGATGTGAAAGGATCTTCATCCACAACCTCACGATCACCTAAAAAGAGAGGAACCCCAAAATAAATTAGGTTTGCAAAAAAATGCCGCCATCCATCTCTTACGTGAGCCTGTGGTTGCAGACACTCACCTGTTGTGGTGACTAGTTCCACCACGTCTTCATCCTCCTGCTCATCTTGTGTTGTTGGGATTTCCCCTTCTTCCGGGGGGAGGGGAGGGGGCTCTGGTCTCCTCAGATGAGGGGTGTCCTCCGAGTCTTTTCTCCCCTATGTAAAACAAAAATGGTATAATTAGCACACAGATATTTAATGTCAGAACTATAAAGATGAAACATTGCTTGGAAGTGGGGTACAATGATCTATTTTAGCAGAGTTCCAAGATGTAGCTTTTTTAGTGTCCTTTGTCAAGCTGCAATACTTTACCTGTTTGGTACAAGCTTCACAGATGGAAACTCCCCTATAGTATACACTGGAGCACCTGTGTGGCCCCCTAATAAAAATGGTGTTCTGGGGTCCCACACTAGTGCTCCAGTGTCCAGATGTGAAAACAGCTGTTGAGTGTCCTCTCCTTACACACAATCTAGTTTGCATTTCATTCTAGTAACAAACCCATCTACACAACCCAATTCTTTGAAGCCAAGTATAGGGCGTCAAAATGGTGGCCAAATGCATATGGCCTAAACAATGGTATTTTATCGTCCGAAATAAAAATGTGTGATCTGAACGAATAATGTGCCCATGAACATGAAAGTTGCCATTTTAAACTGTACAACAGTTCCTAAAAGCACATGGAGCAGCACGAACGTAATTAAACACAAAAAGAATAGGAACACAGCACAAATACTTACTTTTTTGCAGCACTCTCCGGATCTTTCTGTACTGCTCATGTTCTCGTAATTTGAGGTCCGACCACCGCTTCCTGAGCTGATCTTTCGATCGTCTTACCCCGAATTTCCGGTGCAGACTTCTGACCACTTTCGCCATTATCTTGGCCTTTCGGACATTGGGGTTGGGGTAAGGCCCATACTTTCCATCATAGTCGGCCTTCTTCAGGATGTCCACCATTTCCAACATCTCCCCAAAGGACATATTTGAGTCCTTTAATCTCCTTCTGGATCGGGACGTTTCAGGCTCCGGCCTTTCCTCCCCTTCCTCCTCGTTGCTACAATTAGCACGATCCTGCTGTCTATCCCCCATGTGCTCTTCCCCCACTGCGCCGAATGAAAAGGGGTGGGGAATAGACTAGAAAGAACGTCAGGGGCGGGCAGAGTTATACGCATGCGCAGTATGTATAAATCGTAACGCGCGCGTCTTACGTACGATCTGTGAGCGGAGGAAGGAGCATCGGAGACGCCGATCGTGCTAACGAAGGTAGGATCTAATCTTGGGCCTATACTGCTTCGAAATGGAAGCCTATATTGTAACAAGATTAGGGGAGTTTGGCCTGACATTAGGGTTTGTCTTGTGTTGTGTCTTGCAGAGAAAATGGATGGGTTCAACGACCACAATTTCCTGCCCCTGTTCATAGACAAGTACAGGGAGCTGCCCTGTCTGTGGCAGGTCAGACACCCCCACTATAATCACAAACAGAAGAGGCAGGCAGCGCTGGAGAAACTGCTGGAGTTGGTGAAGCCGGTGGTCCCCACAGCAACCATCCCTTATTTAAAAGCTAAAATTGGTGGCCTGAGGAGCACTTATCTTAGGGAGCACAAGAAGGTCACAGATTCCCAGAGGTCCGGAGCTGCAGCAGATGACGTTTATGTCCCCAGGCTGTGGTACTATGAGAGACTGCGATTTCTGTCAGACCACACTGAAGTCAGGGAATCCCTCTCTACTCTTCCTTCCACACTTCCTTCCATACCAGCTGAGGCTTCTGATGTCCAACCTGGGACTTCCAGCCAGGAAGAAGTTGAGGAGCCCAGCTGGAGTCAGGTATAGCATTCTTCTACAGATTTCTGGGCAATAAATAAATGATGTTTACTAGTGTCAGCCAAGAGACACTAAGTGTCAGCCAAGAGAAGCCTGGGACAAGTCACAGCCTGACTGAGTCTCAGGTCCCTCCCCTCCGCCTGCCACATAAACGAGCCAGGAAGGCCACTCCCAGTCCTGTGCAGGATTCAGCATACAGGCTGATCCAGGAGGCTTCGGCGTCCCTCAGAGCCTTCCCCAGTCCTGCAGAGGCCTTTGCCTACATGGCTGCCACCAAATTGCAGGGCATGCAGGAGGGCCAACGCAGGATCTCTGAGGACCTGATTTATAAAGGGGGGGAGTGGGGAACTGACACCCAAGATGGATGTCATTGAGATCGACGATCCTCCTCCTCCTCCTCCTGCTGCCACAACTCCACCACCACAGCCACCGTGTGGAAGGAGGCGTGGAAAGAAGACCAGAGAGTGATGGCCCTGGGTTCAGTCTGGTCTGACAGAAGATGCAGTCTCTCCTATGACCACAGCCTGGGGACACAGATGTCATCTGCTGCTTTCCGGATCTCTGGGACTTCTGGACCAGACTGCCCTCCCTTAAATATGGACTCCTCAGGCCACTAATTTTGCTTTTAAATAATTGATGTCTGCCCTGGGGGGTCCAAGGCTTCGCCAATTTCTGCAGTTTCTCCAGTGTTGCCTTCCTCTTTGTTTTTTTATAGTTGTGACCCCTTAATAAAATTTTTTAAGGTAAATTCTACTCTCCTGTGTGTCTTTTCATCCAAAAAGGACAGTTTGTTGGTGACGATTCAGGTACATTTCTAACATAAAATGTGAAATTAACAAGAGACAACAACACCAAACAATCTCCTACAGATTAAATAGAACAACATATCAATGGTGTTGTGGGAACTTGTCACAAAAAACACACAAACATTTTCGGGAGTACAAATCAAAATCACCAAAGAAAAAAAAAAAAAAAGAGAAACACAAAAAAAGATTCTACATTAAAGGCAAAAAAAAAAGATACAAAAATATGTTGTCAGATGTGAGAAATCAAAATATATTGAGGGAATCCCGATAAATAGTAACGAAATAAGTTTGTGAGAAGTGTGTGTGAATATGAGCAGCAAAACTAAGATATTCTTGTCACATTATAAAGAAGAAGAGAGTGCGCTGTATTAAACCATTTTGAACATTGCAGCGTGACGAAAGTGCTGTATCCATTGCGAACGCTAAGTTCGCAATGGATACAGATATAGTAAAATGGGTTTGGAACTGCCAGTCTACCCGAGTCCTTTGCTTCCTGTAAGGTTTCCAATTTGATTCTTGGAACCTGTTTTCTCCGATAAATGGTATTACATTTCCTAAACACATGGATAGGGATCCAAAGAGGGGAGTTGTGGAGTGCATATAATATTTGTGGGTTCCAGATAATCTTTATCAAGTTGCATCGGCCTACCTGCTGTACTTACCCATTGCTCCAGCCTGCAGTACTTACCTGCTGCAACCTGCTTCCCCAAGTATGCAGTAAGCACAACCACCATTTCCTCTGAGTCCTGCTGCTCCAGTCATCTGATATTCACCTGCATGGAATCACCACACCAGCATCTCCCACCTGTGGCACAGCTGGAAATCCCTGCTTCTTTGGGCTTAGTGTTCCCTGTTTCCACCTTCAGGGACACCAAGCACTCAGCCACAACGAGAGCTCCTGCAGCTTTTGGCTTCAGGACCAGGTATGTGACAATAGTGATGGCTTTCATGACACCTTCAGACATTCTGAACAGTCCCAGCAACTTTTTACAGCAACTTCCCATATCTTTGTGAGCAAGCCAGGAGTGGTGAAATGCATCATGGAAGGCTGGCTTTGGGTTGACATTACTGTATGCAGTCAACACTGTGATTATTATTAACATTAGTGCAAGAAGAGCTAATTGGACTGTGGCTGTTTTTTTTTCTATTTTCAGCGAGTGGAGATGGACTGTGAAGGCTGGCACCCAGGTTGTCCATGTGCAGGAGAGGACAGTCTTGAGTCAAGCTATGGATGTGTAGGTTTCCCAACTGTTTACATCAATTACTCATGAGAGATGAATTGTCTTTATTGGCCGCTGACATTAAGAGTTCAAACGTCAGTAGGACGCTCAAGATATAGGACTCAAATTAGCACAAGTGGAAAAAGCCGATACCAAAAATCACAATGCTAGCATCTCTGGGATGTCAGATGCTGGCATTGTGTCTACTGAGCTGGCATGGGATTAAGGGTGTACCTATTAATTCAGCCACATGTGGGGATCTCTTAGCAACAGTTGCAATTTGGACATTAAGCGGTGTATAAGTTCCACTCCAATGACTGGCAGACTCTACATTATACTTACAAGATTTGTGTACAATGGGGATGTTTTTAAGATGTGGTCTTAGGGACGTGGTAGTCTGCATAGGTGTGCGCAGCCTATTGCATTAGGGTGTGCACCCCAAAGCGCAAACACACATGCCTTTCTCTGCAGCCTCAGCTGCACGGGGGAGTAAATGAATAGGAAGTGCTCTGTGCTGAGTGGCTTCCTATTCATTCACAAACAGAAGCATAGTAAATAAGTTTACTATGCTTCAATTGTGAATGGACACATTAAGCGAGTGTTTACACTCGGTTCAGTTCATTTAGAAAAGGTTGGGCCCGGTAAACTACATATTTACTAGCCCCCTCCCCAGCTCTCCATCCTGAAACATTCCCCTCAGAAGCCAGAGGGAGAGAAGAGGAGAGGAGTAGGGGGAATCGGCAATTCACATAGTGATTAGGGTGTGCCCAGGCACACCTGGCACACCCCCTGCGCATGCCTATGGTAGTCTGAGACCTTGCATGGAAGATGTGGCCAATTTACATATGAAATTTATTATCCACTGCTCCTCTGTAAGGGATGATGTTTTTGCTGCCACTTTCCTAGCCTTCTTGTACTCCGGTGCATACCTATTACACACATTTACCACTGCTATTTTTCTCATACGTCCTGAAGAAGCGGAAATGGGAAACTCACTGACTTATGAGGACTTATTTCCACATACCAGTTTCTCATATACAAGTGGTAAATAAGTAGCAGTTCAATAATCAGTTGTGAAAGAAGTACAATTTGTTCCTAATGATCTTTTTTAGTCGTATGGTTTTTAATTGTTTTGTAATAAAATACTGTGTGGTTTTCATACATTGTTGTATGAGTTTGAGGCTTGAGGTTTAATCGACCTACTTGAAAATAAATCTCCAATTTCCTCAGAGCCCATTACTTATTTCAATTACACAGCATTTGGGGGGGACCTACCAAGGGGTATCATCTGTTACGTGCAAAGTCTTCCCAGAAAATGTAGATTTTGTGTAAGTCACACCAAAAAAAGCATGATAACCTTTCAGCAGCATCAAGTAAAGTTGTTTCAGGAGTTGTGAGAGAACTCTCAGGACCACT
The DNA here is from genome assembly GCF_042186555.1 of Aquarana catesbeiana. Taxonomy (NCBI): domain Eukaryota; kingdom Metazoa; phylum Chordata; class Amphibia; order Anura; family Ranidae; genus Aquarana; species Aquarana catesbeiana. The sequence goes on along the minus strand of NC_133324.1, from coordinate 462,630,319 downwards.
CAGGACTTTGCACTGTCATGGGATCTTTTACAAATTGTCACAAATGTCACGTCTACCGCAATGGTCAGACACCATAGCTGGCCTTAAGGCAAGCAGGCCTACCGGTACTTGGTTGCCCCCAGGACTTATACACAATGCTATATTGCCTAGCCACCACACCAGGGCAGACTCGAACAGAGCAAACAACAGACTACTTGCAGTTTAGCAGACAGATAGCGTGGTTCTATGACAGTCCAGGTAAAAGGCAGGCTGAGTTCAGGGAATAATCCAACATCCGATCTGGGTCATACACAGGGAAATCCAACAGCAAAGCAGGGCAGACAAACAGGAGGCTTGATCAAGAACAATGCAGGTTTACTCTGTCTCTATCACAAGCAAGGTATAGAGTGTTCAATTTGATTATATCAGGTGACTGACCAGATCAATCACCTTCCAGGTGAACACAGACAGGGGGAATGCAACAGCCAACACCCGGATGCTGGAATAAGCAGCAGGAGTACTAAGTGATCCTGACATTACCTCCCTCTGAGGAGGGGCCCCCGGACCCCTAGGGGCAGGCTTGTCAGGATTCTGATGATGGAAGTTCCAAACAAGTCTGTTGGCGTGAACAGATGCAGCTGGGACCCAATAATTTTTTTCAGGACCAAAGCCCTTCCAGGCCACTAAATACTGGACAGCATTCCTTACTTTTGTGGAGTCCAGAATATGTTCTACCTCCATTGTCTTCCGGTCCATTGACCATGAGCGGAGGCTGAGATGAAACAATGGTATCCCTCTGAAGGGGTTTTAGAAGAGAAACATGGAAAATGGTAGGGATCCTCATGGAGGCACGAAGTTGTAATTTAAAAGGATACTGGGTTTACCTGGTGAATAACTTTGTAGGGCCCAATAAACCTAAGAGCCAGTTTCTGTAAGGGAACCTTGAGGGACAAATTTAATTTGAGGAGCCTGAGAGCGGAGACGATCTGCAAAGCATTTTTGAGCAGTGGAACTAGAGGACAAGTTAGTCTGGGCTTTACTCCAAATCTGAGAAAATGTGTGGACTGTGGTTTTAGCATTGGGAAGGTCAGAAGAAATGCCCTAGAATGAACAGGATTTGGGATGGAAACCATAAACGCAATAGAAAGGAGAAATTCCAGAAGAATGAGGCCAGTTATTATAGGCAAATTCAACCCAGGGCAATGCTGAAGACCATTCCACTTGCTTATCAGTAGGGATGAGCCGAACACCCCCCTGTTCGGTTCGCACCAGAACATGCGAACAGGAAAAAAGTTCGTTCGAACATGCGAACACCGTTAAAGTCTATGGGACACGAACATGAATAATCAAAAGTGCTAATTTTAAAGGCTTATATGCAAGTTATTGTCATAAAAAGTGTTTGGGGACCTGGGTCCTGCCCCAGGGGACATGGATCAATGCAAAAAAAAGTTTTAAAAACGGCCGTTTTTTCAGGAGCAGTGATTTTAATAATGCTTAAAGTCAAACAATAAAAGTGTAATATCCCTTTAAATTTCGTACCTGGGGGGTGTCTATAGTATGCCTGTAAAGGGGCGCATGTTTCCTGTGTTTAGAACAGTCTGACAGCAAAATGACATTTTGAAGGAAAAAACTCATTTAAAACTACCCGCGGCTATTGCATTGCCGACAATACACATAGAAGTTCATTGATAAAAACGGCATGGGAATTCCCCAAAGGGGAACCCCGAACCAAAATTAAAAAAAAAATATGACGTGGGAGTCCTCCTAAATTCCATACCAGGCCCTTCAGGTCTGGTATGGATATTAAGGGGAACCCCGGCCAAAATTAAAAAAAAAAAATGACGTGGGGTTCCCCCTAAAAATCCATACCAGACCAAGGGGAACCCCGCGCCAAAAAAAAAAAAAAAAACGGTGTGGGGTCCCCCCAAAAATCCATACCAGACCCTTATCCGAGCACGCAACCTGGCAGGCCGCAGGAAAAGAGGGGGGGATGAGAGTGCGGCCCCCCCTCCCTCCTGAACCGTACCAGGCCACATGCCCTCAACATTGGGAGGGTGCTTTGGGGTAGCCCCCCAAAACACCTTGTCCCCATGTTGATGAGGACAAGGGCCTCATCCCCACAACCCTGGCCGGTGGTTGTGAGGGTCTGCGGGCGGGGGGCTTATCGGAATCTGGAAGCCCCCTTTAACAAGGTGACTCCCAGATCCCGGCCCCCCCCTGTGTGAAATGGTAAGGGGGTACATAAGTACCCCTACCATTTCACGAAAAAAGTGTCAAAAATGTTAAAAATGACAAGAGACAGTTTTTGACAATTCCTTTATTTAAATGCTTCTTCTTTCTTCTATCTTCCTTCATCTTCTGGTTCTTCTGGTTCTTCTGGCTCTTCTGGTTCTTCCTCCGGCGTTCTCGTCCAGCATCTCCTCCGCGGCGTCTTCTATCTTCTTCTCCTCGGGCCGCTCCGCACCCATGGCATAGGGGGGAGGCTCCCGCTCTTCTCCTCTTCTTTTCTTCTCTTCTGTTCTTCTTCATTTTCTTCTCCGGGCCGCTCCGCAATCCATGCTGGCATGGAGGGAGGCTCCCGCTGTGTGACGGCACTCCTCGTCTGACAGTTCTTAAATAACCGGGTGGGCGGGGCCACCCGGTGAACCCCGCCCCCCTCTGACGCACGGTGACTTGACGGGACTTCCCTGTGACGTCACGGGGAATGCCACAGGGAAGTCCCGTCAAGTCACCGTGCGTCAGAGGGGGGCGGGGTCACCGGGTGGCCCCGCCCCCCGTTATTTAAGAACTGTCAGACGAGGAGCGCCGTCACACAGCGGGAGCCTCCCTCCATGCCAGCATGGATTGCGGAGCAGCCCGGAGAAGAAAATGAAGAAGAACAGAAGAGAAGAAAAGAAGAAGAGAAGAGCGGGAGCCTCCCCCCTATGCCATGGGTGCGGAGCGGCCCGAGGAGAAGAAGATAGAAGACGCCGCGGAGGAGATGCTGGACGAGAACGCCGGAGGAAGAACCAGAAGAGCCAGAAGAACCAGAAGAACCAGAAGATGAAGGAAGATAGAAGAAAGAAGAAGCATTTAAATAAAGGAATTGTCAAAAACTGTCTCTTGTCATTTTTAACATTTTTGACACTTTTTTCGTGAAATGGTAGGGGTACTTATGTACCCCCTTACCATTTCACACAGGGGGGGGGCCGGGATCTGGGGGTCACCTTGTTAAAGGGGGCTTCCAGATTCCGATAAGCCCCCCGCCCGCAGACCCCCACAACCACCGGCCAGGGTTGTGGGGATGAGGCCCTTGTCCTCATCAACATGGGGACAAGGTGTTTTGGGGGGCTACCCCAAAGCACCCTCCCAATGTTGAGGGCATGTGGCCTGGTACGGTTCAGGAGGGAGGGGGGCCACACTCTCGTCCCCCCTTCTTTTCCTGCGGCCTGCCAGGTTGCGTGCTCGGATAAGGGTCTGGTATGGATTTTTGGGGGGACCCCACGCCGTTTTTTTTTTTTTTTTTGGCGCGGGGTTCCCCTTAAAATCCATACCAGACCTGAAGGGTCTGGTATGGAATTTAGGGGGAACCCCACGTCATTTTTTTTTTTAAATTTTGGCCGGGGTTCCCCTTAATATCCATACCAGACCTGAAGGGCCTGGTATGGAATTTAGGGGGACTCCCACGTCATTTTTTTTTTTTTATTTTGGTTCGGGGTTCCCCTTTGGGGAATTCCCATGCTGTTTTTATCAATGAACTTCTATGTGTATTGTCGGCAATGCAATAGCCGCGGGTAGTTTTAAATGAGTTTTTTCCTTCAAAATGTCATTTTGCTGTCAGACTGTTCTAAACACAGGAAACATGCGCCCCTTTACAGACACACTATAGACACCCCCCAGGTACGAAATTTAAAGGGATATTACACTTTTATTGATTGACTTTAAGCATTATTAAAATCACTGCTCCTGAAAAAACGGCCGTTTTTAAAACTTTTTGTTGCATTGATCCATGTCCCCTGGGGCAGGACCCAGGTCCCCAAACACTTTTTATGACAATAACTTGCATATTAGCCTTTAAAATTAGCACTTTTGATTTCTCCCATAGACTTTTAAAGGGTGTTCCGCGGCATTCGAATTTGCCGCGAACACCCCAAATTGTTCGCTGTTCGGTGAACTTGCGAACAGCCAATGTTCGAGTCGAACATGAGTTCGACTCAAACTCGAAGCTCATCCCTACATATCAGAGACAAAACAGTGAAGATAGGTCTCCAGGAATTGGTTCATCCTCTCAGTTTGCCCATTCTTTTGAGGATGATAGGCAGATGAAAAAGAGAGGCTGGTTCCAAAGTTCCAGGTCACAGAAGGCCTTCCAGTACCTGGAAACAAATTGTGTACCCGTGTCGGAGATAATGTTTTGGGGCACCCTGTGGAGCCTAAGTATTTCTCGGACAAACAAGGAAGCCAGAAGTTTTGAGGAGGGGAGTTTGGCAAGTGGAATTAAATGAGCCATTTTACTAAAACAGTCCACTACCACTCAGATGGCAGTGAGCCCATTTGAGGGGGCAATGCTTGTGACGGGAGGGCCCGTGGAACCAAGAATTCCTTGGAAAGTTTGGGAAACCCATGTTTCAGCTCCCCATGCACCTCTTATGTCTAAGTCACCCTGTGCCATCCTGGCACAGGGTGACTGAGAAAATATATCTTGGATTACTTAAAATGGGACAGTAATATTTATCCACAATATCTCCCAGGATATATGTAAAGACTATTCTTGGTTTGTTTGATTCTGAACCCAACATGTTAGTTGAGAGATCTGATCACATTGACCTCTGTACAATGTAGGAGACAGGCTGACTCCTGCTGGAGCTCCTGATATTGTGAGAAGGTATCCTGTGTTTATACTTATGATAATGTATAATCTACTGTGTGAAGCTCGGTGACAAGTCTGACCTGTAGTGAAATACTGATTAATCATAACAATGCTCAGGAGGGCATGGAGTCACATCTGCTGCTTTAAAGGATTAGTTAATTAGCTCATGTTAATTCTGTTTCTGGTTACAGGTGTATTGTTAGAGTAATATGAGCAGGAGGGGGAACCTCCTCTTCTACTGTATATAAGACTTGTATTTTGGGTCTAATAAACAGTCCATGTTCAGCAATCAAACAAGTATTGTCTTGTTTGTTGTTGATAGCGGTTGGAATATCTGATATCTATATTCAGACTGGGAGAAAGTGGTATATGATGATAGCACTCAAGCGGAGTGTGAGACATTTCGTTACAATTCTACAAAGAATCCATAGCTATGTGTGCCCAAGGGTGTTTAGGGACAGGCAAGGGTAGAAGTAGTCTAGAGGGCTTGACCATTGAGCACTTAGAGTGAGCACAGATTTTCACAAGTTTTCTCATCACCTCTCAGCCTTCATAGACTCTGGTACCGCTAGCAATTTTATTGATAGGGACCCAGCACACCGACTACAGATTCCCTTGACTGAGGTGCACAGACCCTTTTCAGTCTTAGCTGTCGATGACTCTCCCTTGTTCATGGGCATTGTCACCTTAAGCACGGTACCCATTACTCTGACCATTGGGGAATCTCATAAAGAGACAATCAGCCTCTACTTAATAACATCTCCTGCTTATCCCCTTGTCCTAGATTACCCTTGGCTTAGACTCCATAACCTGTACATAGATTGGGCTACAGGAGAGTTTAGGTCCTGGTCCCAGACCTGCCTCCAGAATTGCATTAAAACTACCCAACTACTAGCCCATCTCACAGTCCCAGCTCTCTCTACCTGTTATGTTGATTTTGCTAATGTCTTCTCCGAGAAGGCTGCTTCTGTTCTTACTCCCCACGGGTCATATGATTGTCCAATAGACCTCCAGCTTAACACTACCGCTCCTAGAGGCCAAATTTTTCCTCTGTCATTACCGTAGACCCAGGCCATGAAAATCTATGTTCAGGAAAATTTGGAGAAGAGGTTCATTCATCCTTCCACGTCCCTGGGGTTCTTTTTCATTGAGGAGAAGGATGGATCCTTATGGCCCTGTATTGATTACCGTGGCCTGAACAAGATCATTATCCCTAACAAGTATCCCCTAACACTCATTACTGAGTTCTTTGGCCATATTCAGGGAGCTCAAACTGAATCTACAGGGAGCTTACAATTTGATTCGCATTTGTGAGGGTGACGAGTGGAAGACAGCTTTTTAATACTCGTGAAGGTCACTATGAATACCTTGTCATGCCGTTTGGCTTGTGATAATGACAAGAAAGTCACGTCTACGTTAATGCAGGTGGTCAGACACTATAGCTGGCTACTGTGTGCTTCACCTATAGCAGCCCCCTTTTCCTTAAGGCAAGCAGGCCTACCGGTACTTGGTTGCCCCCAGGAATTATACACAATGCTATAGTGCCTGGCCACTACACCAGGGCAGATGCGAACAGAGCAAACAACAGACTACTTGCAGTTTAGCAGACAGATAGCGTGGTTCTATGACAGTCCAGGTAAAAGGCAGGCTGAGTTCAGGGAATAATCCAATGTCTGATCCGGGTCATACACAGGGGAATCCAAAAGCAAAGCAAGGAAGACAAAAGGGAGGCTTGATCAAGAACAATGCAGGTAACTCTGTCTCTATATCACAAGCAAGGGATAGAGTGTTTGGTTTGCTTACATCAGGTGACTGACTAGATCAATTACCTTCCAGGTGAATACAGACAAGGGAAATGCAACAGCCAACACCCAGATGCTGGAATAAGTAGCAGGAGCACTAAGTGATCCTGACACAAATGGATATTTCTCCTATGCCTTTCTGCCACACACAGAGGCAGGACAGCTAACCTGAGAAAACCAGAATAGATAGAGGATTTCTGCAAGCAGTTGGACATCCCACTTATGACTGTTCCAAACTGTTATGGGTAAATCAGATAGAATAGAAATGACTTCTGGATCCCAAACTGATGATTACAGTGGGATCAACTCCAATCATCTCTAAGCAGTATCCAAAGTTCAGAATAGATAAGTACTGCCTGTTCTACTGTTTACTCTTCATTTTCTGACTTGAACTTTATATTTTTCTTAGTAATCTATCTATGGCCCTATAGGCTTTATTCCTGTTGCAATAGTACTCCTATCTATCTACACATTCATTGTGAGGAACACACTCTAGAGCCGAACATTTTAATAGTTTCCTAAGAGAAACACATTGGGGTGCACATTGTTTTCTGCTCCCACCATCTTTGCTCCTGGTTGCACTATGTAGTCAAGCACTCACCCTGCTGAAGATGCATCCCTTGCCTTCCCCTTCCTCACATGGATTAAGAAGAATATAAGATCACTGTGAAATCTACTCCATGGAAGATGTACAATATATGCAGTCCCCAACAATTCCCTGATCCAATTTGTTATTAGCTTCCGAAGACTACCAAACTAGACAAACTTATTCTCTAGGTCACCTAAGGACATTGTTTGAATAACCAAAGTTTAAAAGGCTGGGGGCGTGGCCAAGACCGGCATGTGAGAGGACCCACTTCTCACAGCTCCTGCCTGATCCTCAGATTGATCCTCTCCCGGCACCCCTGATCCTGATTTTTTTGGCCCCCCAGCTGGCTACCGAGACCCCCTACCATCCGGACTCACCACCGGCCCTCTGACGAGAGCAAAGACCCGCCGAGGCCCATTAGAGATGGCGGGACCGGACTCTCAAGATGGCGCCGCCGCTGCAGCAGCCAAAGCACAGCGCACGCCATTAACGACGGACAAGCCCAGGGATAATACCAGCAAGAAGCAGCTGAAAGGACCGGGTAAGGAGCAGTACAGAGACATGACATATTATACACAGAAAATACAAAACCCGGAGGAAGTGGGGGGGGCGGCAAGTAATGGGGAAGCTGCAGATCTTTTTTCACAAGCTGATTGGGGCCTTGATACAGACAACATGCCTGAGCAGCTCCATGAGGACATTAGTCATCCTCCCTCCCCCCCACCATCAGGTGAGATAATAGAGACCCTGGAGCAGCCCACCCTGGCTGATATTTTGAAGGCTGTTAATGTGTGCACGGCCACAGTCACTGATATGAAGGAGCAGTTTGGGGGCCTGAGGGAAGAGGTCTCACTACTCAGACAAGACCTTCAAAAGGTTAGAGAAAGAGCAACTGCAGTTGAGAGCAGAGTGAGCGATTTGGAGGAGCAGTTACCCCCGTTGGCGCGAGAAGCAAAGGCAGCTTACCGCATGGCCCAAGATACATACAACAGAGCAGAAGACACGGAAAATCGTTTACGCAGAAACAATGTCCGTATTGTCGGCCTCCCTGAGAAATCGGAGGGTAGAGATCCCACATCGTTTGTGGAAAGCTGGCTGGTTGAACTATTTGGTCGAGAAGTTTTTTCCCCATTTTTCACAGTGGAGAGGGCCCATAGAGTACCGGGGCGACCTCCCCCACAGGGTGCTCCCCCCAGATCAATGTTGGCCAAATTGCTACACTACCAAGACAGAGAGACAGTGCTAAGATGCGCAAGAGAACAGGCCAATGTAAAGTTTAATGGCGTAAGAGTGTCATTTTATCCAGACTTTTCGGCCGAGGTGCAAAGAAATAGAGCTAAGTTCAGCGATGTGAAGAGGCGCCTAAGAGCTTTGCAACTGCCATATGCTATGCTATATCCGGCGAAGCTTCGAGTAACTGCGGAAGGACATGCACAATTCTTTGACTCTGCCAGAGAGGCTGCCGCCTGGTTGGACCAGAATGAACAAGCACTACGTCATCACCGTGCTGATGTGGAGGGTGACTGAACGGGACATACTTCCAGATGTTAAGAGTGCTGTCCACACATTGAGATGCCACACTGTCTCTTTCTTGCTGTCTTTTCTGCTCCACAAAGTCATTACCATACCGTTTATATTTTTTGTTTTTACACCTTTTACCATAATCTACCAACTCACCTGACCTCTTCCAAGTTACCCAATTGCCGGGAATCATCCCATATCTCTTCAGTGAAAGGAACTGAACTGTGAAACCCCCTTTACTTGACTTGCGATGTGTGAAGTATTAGTTGGTCTGTTTTTAGGCCATGTTGGGCCCTACGGGCCTACCTCGTTGGCTTGGCTCATCAGGATGCCCATTTTGTTTATTTTCGCTGGGGCTCTCACAGGAGTAAGAGCGTCAAATCACAAAAGGAAATACCTTAGTGCAGTTGCACTGCTGTTTGTTGGCACCATTGTGCTATGTTATTTTATACAGCCTGTTTCTTACCGCAGTCCAAGAATCTTACTCCCACTAACCTTCTGCTATTTTGATCCCACTCAAGCCTGCTGCAATTTCTCCCAACAGGATCTCGGTGGTCTCTATGCAAGCAAGCCACCTTCTGACCTTCCCTCACAGCTAACTGTGTTTTTGCCATGGCAGGTTCACCGGTGATCTCCTGGAATGTCAGGGGCATGAACTCTCCCCTGAAACGCACTATGATTTTCTCATGTCTGAAAAAGTTTTATCCTGCGGTTATCTGTTTGCAGGAAACACATTTAACGTCTGATTCTAAAAGCTGTATGAGATATAGATGGATCGGGTGGTCGTACCACTCCACCCACACCTCCTTTTCTCGGGGGGTGAGTGTAGTGATACACAGCTCCCTGGACTATCAGGAATTTGAGTCAAAAATAGATCAGGAGGGTAGATTTGTATTTTTGCATTGTCGCATTGGTATTCTGAAGTGTGTCCTGGCTTGTGTGTACGTCCCTCCCCCGTTTAATGCTCGGGTACTCCGGCTCCTACTGGAATTTCTGGAGGGGAAGCTGGATCTCCCGTTACTGCTAGTGGGCGATTTCAACAGCTGGCTGGCTCCGGCCCTGGATAAACACCCGGGCCAGAGCATCCCAGCTCCTTTATAGGCTAACTCCGTTGGCTAGATTGCTACAGGAAGTGGGATGGCTGGATTTATGGAGACACTGGAATCCCACTGCTAAACAGTTCTTCTGTTTCTCGAAACCACACGGTTCATTATCTAGAATAGATTTGGCAGTGGGAAACCCGGCTATGCTCTCCTTGGTGCTAGACATTTCGTACAAACCTCGGTGTGTATCTGATCACTCCTATATGGTGATAAATCTTATTGTATCCCACCAATCCACACTCCCTAAGGTACCGTGGAAATTTAATGCCTTTTGGCTTCAGCTTTTTACCTCCCCTGAGAACTTAGAAGGCAACATAAAAAAGTTTTTTTCATGTCAACCGGGCTCATTGTCTACCCTTGCAGAATGGGAGGGCTTTAAAACACACCTTAAGAAAATACTTAGTAATGAGGTTACCAAGATTAAGAAACATTCTGAAGCGCTACGGGACACACTGGAATCCCATGCCTGCTCCGTTGAGGCAAAGTATGTCCAAGACCCAACTGACTCCGCAAGGGAGGCTTGGCAGTCGGCTCAATCAGCTTATGAGCACCTGCTGACCTCCTTGGCGGACAAAAAGAGGTTTTTTTCTAAGACTGCCTTTTTTGAGGAAGGGGAGACGACCGGACGCCTTTTAGCTAGAATAGCTAATTCTGATAGGAGATCTCCGGCAATCGGGTCCATAAAAAAGGCTGACGGGCGACTGGTACACTCCCCAGATCAGGTACTCCAGACATTGGCGGAGTTCTATGAGCAGCTATACTGTTCCTCTTCCAGATATAGTTCCGAGGAGTTGTCCAATTACTTGGATGGCATTGTATTTCCACAGCTTACGGACTCCCAGAGAAAAGAATTAGACGCCCCTTTAACTCTTGATGAGTTGCAGGAGGCGGTGGCTGAATTCCCTAACTGTAAGGCCCCCGGGGGGGACGGTATCCCTATGGAAATCCATAAAACCTATTCTGAGATATTACTCCCCAAGCTCTTAAATGTATTCCTAACTGCTAGGGAGCATAATACCCTACCACCCTCCATGTCTAGAGCCCACATTGTATTAATTTTAAAACCAGGCAAGGACCCCGTAGACCCGGCCTCATAGACTGATATCCCTATTGCAGTCAGACATCAAAATATTAGCAAAGGTTTTGGCTATCAGGTTGAATAAGGCAGTTGCCTCAATTATACACCCTGATCAGGCGGGATTTATGCCCAACAAATCTACAGCAATAAACCTTAGGAGACTATATCTTAACATGCAGTCCCCACCGGATAATAAAGGTAAGAGGGCATTGCTGTCTCTAGATGCGATGAAAGCATTTGACAGCGTGGAATGGCCATACCTATGGGAGGTAATGAGGAGATTTGGCTTTGGAGAGATATATATTTCTTGGGTGCGTTTGCTATATCATTGCCCTCAGGCGATAATTAGAGAGGCGGGTAGAATGTCGCTGCCCTTTGATCTGGGGCGGGGTACACGGCAGGGGTGCCCTTTGTCCCCCCTGTTGTTTGCCCTGGCCATAGAGCCGTTGGCAATACGGATTAGAGACTGCGGGGATATCACCGGCTTCTGCTATGGTGATAGACAGGAGAAGGTGATGCTCTATGCGGATGACACCATGATTCTTTTGGGTGATACTGACCACTCCCTAAAAAATACAATGGATACAGTGGTTCGCTTTGGGGAATTTTCGGGCCTCAAAATAACCTGGACCAAATCAGCTCTAATGCCAATAGACGATACAAGATTATTAAATGAAGAGAAAGTTGGGGGAATCCCTGTGTCCGCTTCCTTCAGATACCTGGGGATACAGGTCTCTCCTAAGATTAGGGAATATAGTCAGCTGAATATTTCCCCACTGCTGGCTCAATTTCGTCTACGAGTTAAAACCTGGAATGCACTGTGTATGTCGGTTGCAGGCAAAGTGAATCTAATTAAAATGATTCTAATGCCTCAACTGCTATACATACTACATAATTCACCGGTAGTCATCCCACTTAAGATATTCAGGATAGTTAATGCCATTTTTCGTGAACTGATATGGAAGAACCGCCCACCAAGGATAAAACTAGAAAATTTACAATGCCCTAAAGATGAAGGTGGCCTTGCATTACCAAATCCATGGCTTTATTACTTGTCATCGCAAATACAACATTTAATAGGCACCATGGCCATGGAAGGGGAGTCTACTGCCAGGATCCCTAGCGCTTTAGAATATATAATGTTACATACGATAGGGGGTAAATTCGTTCCCACGGCTTTAGAGGCCGCGGCTTTTAGCAAGCCTCAGAAATGTTTCCCCACTTATGCCCTCATACAAAAAATATGGAACAAAACTAAGTATATTCAGGAGGCGACAGGTATCAATGAGTATAGTCCTATATGGGGAAATGAATCCTACCCAGAACTCGCCAAACTACAACATGCAGAGAGGTGGAAGTGGTTTGGCATTCTCTACCTAAAGCAAATCATAAGTGAGGGTAAATTGCGTTCATTTGACAATTTAAGGGACCTATATAATCTTCCGACCTCCATGCTTTTTTATTATATGCAACTTAGACACGCATTTGAAGCACAATCAAAAACCTCTGATTGGCATACTAGCTTGAACCCTTTGGTCGATTTGCTTAAAGGGGCGGAGACCTCTAAAGGATTCATTTCCCAGAGCTATAGCACCTTACTCCACAAATACCTTCTAAAACATTCTTTGACAGTGAAAGGGAAATGGGAGTTGGATGTTGGACCCTTGGATGAGGATCAATGGGAGGAGGTCTTGCAGTCAGTTTCCATATGCTCACTGAATGTAACGCAAAGACTAACGCAACTATATACACTTTTGAGAGCGTATTATACACCCCATAGGCTACATAATATGGGACTTCTTTCCACCCCAACCTGTACTAGATGTAAGAGAGATCATGGAGATTTAATACATATGCTATGGAGATGTCCCAGATTGCATATGTACTGGAAGGAGGTGGTGGACACGCTGAACGCAGTGTTTGGGGTCTCAATTCCACTGGACCCTAGACACTGTATTTTGAATGTGTTAGATGAACTAGAGTGGGAACCCCATGTCAGGGAAGCTTTATCTAGAGCCCTTTTTGTGGCCCGCAAGCTAATCATGGTACATTGGAAATCTGAAACGCCTCCTTCAGTCAAGGAATGGATTACTGCACTAGGAAATATATTAAGAATGGAGAAAATTATATACCAACACAGGGGATGCTCAAGGAAATTTGACAAACTATGGGAACCATGGCTAGGCACTCCTGGACTAGCCCCTGAGGACCTGGTCATGGATAGATTACTGCGCCTTAATAATGGCTGAAGGCATGGTGCACCCTGCATTAGTCCTGAATGGAGCTCAGTGCTCCTGCTGGTTACAGATAGAGGGTTGGAATTTGGAAAGAGGAGGAGGCAGTGATCTTATTTCCTATTTTATTCTCTAACAGTGGGAAGTACTTTATATTATTGTATGAGCTTGATTCTATTATGGAACTACGTCTGTTTAGGCCACTATGTATAATTTAACTGTGGATTTCTTGGACTGTATGTACATGTTTTTCAATAAAAACTTTTTCTTGGATAAAAAAAAAAATAAAAGTTTAAAAGGCTGACAGTTTATTAGTAGTATCTTTTACACAACTGTTTAAGGAAAGAGATAAGAGATAGAAATAGTCTCTCTCTTTATATTTCAACCCTTTTACAGTACTTTACAGAGCTAAAACATTTAACACAATATGCATGGCAGACCCAAGCAGACCCAAGCAGTATTCATTAAAGTGGAGGTCTGCTGAAAAAAAATATTAAAAGTCAGCAGCTACAAATACTGCAGCTGCTGACTTTTACTACATGGACACTTACCTGTCCAGGGAGCCCGCAATGTCGGCAGCCGAAGCCGATCCATCCATCAGCTCTCGGCTGCTGCCCCGTCATCCTCTGTAAGGCAATAAGGAAGTGAAGCCGTGCGGCTTCACTTCCTGGTTCCCTACTGCGCATGCGCGAGTTGCACTGCGCGTCCTCTCTGGTCCCTGCTGTGTTCTGTGTCTCACGGAATACAGCGGTGGAGGAGAGTGTAGCGCCAGAAGTGACGTAGGTCACCGCTGACGTCAAGGCAGACGCACTGACGTCATCGTTTCTTTCTCACTGTGAACGGGTGTATGCAGGCCGGCCGTCTGTTCCATTGTTTACACGCTTTTAATCCTGCTTGTCTGATGTAAGTGCAATTATCTCTTTGTTTTAATCATTGTTACATACTGATTCACACTATGGAGAATGTATTTTTTATTTCTCTGGGTTCCCCCTGCTGACCATTCTGTGTCATTGGACGGAGAGTTCCTGTTTGTCCTTCCTCTGTGAAGAGATTGATGGTGTTGTCCCCACTGAGTGGATTTCCACATATAAGCTGTTATAAAGCTTGCCTTTGGTAAGCGCGCATTTTTCTAGGTGGCGGATTTTTCACTGGGTGCTTGCTGATGAACTTTTATCAATCACCATTCGTGTATTTATTTGACCTCAGGGATTCTTCTTTTTTCAGTCATTGTCATTTATTCTCTGTTCATTTTTTTTATTTCAAGTCACTAATGATTTTCATTTATCACAACTTGGTTGGGACTTAATATTAAACTGTGTGTTTTTCATTTACAAATTGTTTTGCACTTGTGATGATTAGTTTTCATTAATCTTCGCAGTTTGTGGTTTATTCACATTCATATAATTTATTTTTTAGCGCGGTTCTTTTGATTATTCTGATTTATGTATTTTTGTGTGCCTACAATTAGAACTGCAGCTCAGTCTATTGGGAAGCGCAGTAATTTTTTACTCTGTAGGTCACCGCAAGCAGCATGGTGATCTATGCCAGGAAGTAGGAGTAAATGCCTGTATTAGACAGGTATCTGCTCCCTCCTCCCCCCTGAAAGGTGCCAAATGTGACACCGGAGGGGGGGAGGAATCCAAAAAGTGGAAGTTCCATTTTTGGGTGGAACTCCACTTTAATAGGTATTATGCCCATTATCAAGGGTTTTTGTCCATCTCTGGACAGAAGGGCTGCATATTCCTAAAGACTATACAACATGGTAATGTACATGGCAGCAGGAAAACAAGTGTGGATGACTAAGATACACTAAAGAGTTGAGTGATCACAGTTTCTTGAAAAACAGATCTTCAATCTGCTATATTGGGTTTATGAGAAAAGGTCTTAATATATGGCTCTCAAATTCACTTCCCTTATTGAAGTTTTCTTAGACTCTGGGTCTCTGAGTTGGGTTTCAACCACACACCTATAATTATCCACTTCACAACGACAATATATATATATATATATATATATATATATATATATATGCTGCGGATTTGAAGTGGTTTATCAGGGTTATGGCTGAAGCTATCGGCCATAACCATGGTATTATTTGTCAGCCGGTGATTCTCTTTCTTTTAAAAAGCGATCCAAATGGCTGATTAGTAGCTACTCACCAGTGTTTCTCGGGCTTACCGTTCTTACTGGGAGCCCAGGAAATGATCTAATGGTCAAGTGGCTGGTCACAGAGGCGAGGAGAAACCAGATCATCTTTGATCACCTCTATGATCTAGGAGGACCAGAGTGATTTCTAGGGTGGAAGTAAACAATTTTTTCTTTTAAAGCAAAATATCATTTTTTTTTTTTTTTGATCTTTTGCTTTTAAAGGTAGAGGAGAGATTTGGGTCTTATAGACTCTGTAAATCTAAACAGGTAACCTGCAAAAATGTTTAAACCTATGGAGATTTAAGTATCGTACAAAGAACCTTAACCATTTGCCGATCGCCACACACTGATATATGTCGGCAGAATGGCAAGGGTGGGCAAAATGGGTGTACCTGTACGTCCCTCCCTCCCCGTGGGCGGGGGGCGTGATAGCGCCCTCCCCGTGCCTGTGGCGGTCAGATTCGTTAGAGAACTGATCAGTCCTCAGGTCCCAGCCAAGGATTTATGGCCTGGACCTACTGATTGGTCCTAACAAATGAAATCATTCCCCTGCCTGTGTAAGTGTAAACACAGACAGGGGAAGTGATGTAATCTCTCCTTGTGGAGTCTTTTCGATTCCAGTAAGAGGAGAGAGAAAGTCTAACAGTGAGTTGCACAACACTACACTAATACCAGTACACATAGGTACACTTGTCACCCCCCCCCCCGATCACCCCCCCCAGTTAACCCCTTCACTCCCTGTCACTGTGTCAAAAATTGCAGTTTTCAGATTTTTCATTGATCACTGCATTGGTGTCATTTGTGACTGTAATAAGTGTTAGGAAAGTTAGTAGTAGGCCCAGGTAGGTCTAGGGTACCCCCCTATAAAGGTTTAACCCCTTGATTGCCCCCCAGTTAACCGCTTCACCCCCTGTCACCAGTGTCACTAATAGATTTTTTTTTTCTGATCGCCGTATTTGTGTCACGAGTGACGCTAGTTAGCCAGTTAGTTGATTAGTTTCACCGTCAGGTTTTTATAGCATCAGGTAACCTCATATATTACCTAATAATAAAGGTTTTAACCCCCTCATTGCCCCCTAGTTAACCCTTTCACCCCCTGTCACCAATGATCACCGTATTAGTGTTACGGTTGACGCTGGTTAGTTAGGTTGTTTTCTATAGCGTCAGCGCACCGTCGTATATTACCCAATAAAGGTTTAACCTCCTGATCGCCTGGTGGGTGATGTCAGTTAGGTTTTAGTGTCAGTCATGGTCTGCGTCACCCCAGGTAGTGTCAGAATAGTGCCAGTAACACTAACACATGCACCATACACCTCCCTTAGTAGTATAGTGTCTGAACGGATTGATAGCTTTGCTCTGATCAAAAGTATATTAGCATCCCCAATAGTTTAGGGTTTCCAAAAATGCAGCGTTAGGGGAATCAGCCCAGCTACCTGCTTGCACCTTCATTTAGCCCTCCCGCCCAGCTCAGTCCACCCAAGTGCAGTATCAATCGATCACTGTCACTTACAAAAACACAACACACATAACTACAGCATTTGCAGAGTCAGGCCTGATCCCTGTGAATGCTAAAAGTTTTTTTGGTAGCGTTTGAATCGGTCGCTGGCAGTCAGGAGCTCTTTTTCCTGTGAGTCTCACTAGTGTACCAGTAAATTTAGAGACCAAAATGTCAAATCGAAGGTACACTAGTGAAGAGGCCTACACGTTTCTGAGCATGATAGATAGTGAAGAAGAAGTCACCCATCTGTCAGATTCAGGCTCAGAATACAATCCTGTAGAAAGCAGTGGCACCATGACAGAGAGCTCTAATGACAGAGATGTGGCCCCTGCCAAGGTCAGGCATACCAGACCCCCTTCTTCTGCTGTTGTTGAGGTGCAAGAACCACAGGGCTCTCGTATGGAGCAGAGAGCCAGTACTAGTGCCGCTCATCCTTCTGGTGAACTGGCAAGTACCAGCGGCCTAGAACACCCTGGTCATAGTCAAACCAGCACCGTAGTATCACGTGGTGACGTGGCGAGTCTCATAAGTGCAGTTCAAGCTGGTGAGGTGGCTAACACAACTAGTTTCCCGCAGCCCATAGTGCCCTTCCTGCTGCATTGGCCCATCCTAATTGGGAGCCCACCACTTCTGCAGCACCCGTACTTCCCCCATTCACTGACCAATCCAGAATTCAGGTGGAAAATGTTGATTTTACGTCATTTGATTTTTATTCGCTGTTTTTCACGGAAGATCTCTATAGATCTATTGTGGACCAAAGCAGTTTGTATGCTGGTCAATTCATCGCCGCTAATCCCCATTTGACCCTTGCCAGAAAATGGAAACCTATTGCGGTTTCAGAATTTAAGACATTTCTGGGCCTATCCCTCCTCATGATCATAACTTATAAGAGTAAGTTGCAGTCATATTGGTCCACTCACCCATTTCACCATATGCTCATGTTCTCTGCCTCCATGGTCAGGGCACAATATGAGCAGATATTGCGGTTCATGCACTTCAATGATAATGAACTCTGTCGTCCTCAGGGTGACCCAATTCACCATGTGCCTGTGTTCTCTGCCTCCATGGCCAGGGCACGATACGAGCAGATCTTGCGGTTCATGCACTTCATTGATAATGATCTCTGTCGTCCTCGGGGTGACCCTGGATGTGATCGGCTCTACAAAATTCGGCCCCTCGTAAACCACTTCAACAACAGTTTGCAGCCTTGTTTACTCCCGATCAAGTTGTCTGCATTGATGAGTCCCTGATTACGTTTTCTGGCCGCTTGTCTTTCAAACAGTATCTTCCCAGCAAGCGTGACAGATAAGGGTTCAAGATGTATAAGCTCTGTGACAGGACCACAGGCTATACATATAGTTTTATGATTTATGAGGGAAGAGATAGTAACGTAGAGCCGGAGAACTGCCCAGACTACATGGTGGCGCTGGTAAGATTGTGTGGGTCTTGGTGTAAAAAAAATTGCAACACCCACCATTTTAATCTGTAGGGCCTTTGTTTTAAAAAA
Organism: Aquarana catesbeiana; assembly: GCF_042186555.1. Classification (NCBI taxonomy): domain Eukaryota; kingdom Metazoa; phylum Chordata; class Amphibia; order Anura; family Ranidae; genus Aquarana; species Aquarana catesbeiana. Next base: position 462,612,011 of record NC_133324.1, on the reverse strand, counting down.
ATATATAATGTTTGGGGGTTCAAAGTAATTTTCTTGCAAAAGAAAAATATTTTGTCATGTAAACAAAAAGCGTCAGAAAGGGCTTTGTCTTCAAGTGGTTAGAAGAGAGAGTGATGTGTGACATAAACTTCTAAATGTTGTGCTTAAAATGCCAGGACAGTTCAAACCCGCCTAAATGACCCATTTTTGGAAAGTAGACACCCCAAGCTATTTGCTGTTAGGCATGTTGAGTCCATGGAATATTTTATATTTTGCCACAAGTTTCGGGAAAATTGCACTTTTTTTTTTTGCACAAAGTTGTCACTAAATGATATATTGTTTATTTAGATTCAGGCTGGAAGCTCATTATATTCCTGGAATGGAAATGGATGAAGCCTAATCCATGTTCAACGTTTTCATGTTTAACATTTTAGTGTATATGAGTGCCTTGTTATTTTTAGCATTCAACATGCATTGTTTTGTGCACATTGGTTCAAGATACTCAGGTGTTCAATGCTCTTACAATTTCCTCTATGTATTGCACTACTGTCACAACAGATGTATTTAAAATCCACCAAAGCCACATCTGGGTCCCAAACTAATGCCACCACTGCTAATAAATATGTACACCTCTTAATCCCATCCCCCAAGTGTGAATTACTTTTGTACTGTGGCCAAAGTTTTGTCCCATAGAAAGCTATTTACATTCTTCCCCCCTCTGTCCTTCTTAGTCTTCCTCGCCCCCTTTTTTCTTATCTTCTTTTAATTTCCCCCACCTCCCATTTTTTACCCTCACTCCCCCACATCCACCCCTAGGGGGCACAATCAACTCCTGTTATGAGTTGAAACTATGGCTTAATCTTCTAAAATCAGTGTGCTCTCTCTCAATGTGAAAGGTCTAAATGTCAACCTTACAGATGAAGAAGGTAGGTTCATCATATTGAAAAGTATTCTTTCACAAACTTAAATCATTATAGTGAGTGTGTGTTTCCCCAACAGAAAACATGTTCAATTTCCGTGTACATTTATTTTTAAATGCACCGATTTTGCATAAGGTTTAATCCTGTTAGGCAGGAACTGCAACACAAATTTGAACCCTTTTCTAGCCACTTGCCAACCGCCTTACGCAGATATACTGCGGCAGAATGGCACGGGCAGACAAAGTAACGTATGGGTACGTTACTTGCCTCCCGCGAGCGGGGGGTCCGATCAGACCCCCCCGGTGCCCGAGGCAGTCGGCTTCTGTCCCGGAGCGATCAGAGGTGAGGGGGAGGCCATCCATTCGTGGCCACCCCCTCGCGATCGCTCCCAGCCAATGAGATTCTTCCTCTACTGCTCTATAGTAAACAGCGGCAGAGGAAGTGATGTCATCGCTCCTCGGCTATGTATTTTACGCTCTGGCGCCGAGGAGAGAAGACATCGATGTGAGTGCACAAACACTACACACACAGTAAAACACACCAGGCACACTTTACACCCCTGATCACCCCCTGATCACCCCCTAATCACCCCCCCCCCATCACAGTGACACCAAGCAGTTTTTTTTTTCTGATTACTGCATTGGTGTCAGTTTGTGACAGTTAGTGTGGTAGGGCAGTTAGGGTTAGCCCCTTTAGGTCTAGGATACCCCCATAACCCCCCCTAATAAAGGGTATCCCCCGTGATCACCGCTGTATTAGTGGCACTGGTGACGCTAGTTAGGGAGGTAAATATATAGGTTCGCCGTCAGCGTTTTATAGCGTCAGGGACCCCCATATACTACCTAATAAAGGTTTTAACCCCTTGATTGCCCCCTAGTTAACCCTTTTACCAGTGATCACCGTATAACTGTTATGGGTGACGCTGGTTAGTTAGTTTATTTTTTATGGTTTCAGGGCACCCGCCATTTATTATCTAATAAAGGTACGGCCCCCTGATCACCCGGCGGTGATATAAGTTAGGTTTTAGGGTCAGATAGAGTCTGCGTCGTCCCAGGCAGCGCCAGGTTAGCGCCACTACCGCTAACACCCATGCACGCACCATACACCTCCCTTAGTGGTATAATATCTGAACGGATCAATATCTGATCCGATCAGATCTATACTAGTGTCCCCAGCAGTTTAGGGTTCACAAAAATGCAGTATTAGCGGGATCAGCCCAGATACCTGCTAGCACCTGCGTTTTGCCCCTCCGCTCGGCCCAGCCCAACCCACCCAAGTGCAGTATCGATTGATCACTGTCACTTACAAAACACTAAACGCATAACTGCAGCGTTCGCAGAGTCAGGCCTGATACCTGCGATCGCTAACAGTTTTTTTGGTAGCGTTATGGTGAACTGGCAAGCACCAGCCCCAGGCAGCGTCAGATTAGTGCCAGTAGCGCTAACACCCACGCATGCACCGTACACCTCCCTTAGTGGTATAGTATCTGAACCGATCAATATCTGATCAGATCTATACTAGCGTCTCCAGAAGTTTACGTCTCTAGCAGTTTAGGGTTCCCAAAAATGCAGCGTTAGCGGGATCAGCCCAGATACCTGCTAGCACCTGCATTTTGCCCCTCCTCCTGGCCCAGCCCAGCCCACCCAAGTGCAGTATCGATCGATCCTTTATTACAAAACACTAAACGCATTACTGCAGAGTTCGCAGAGTCAGGCCTGATACCTGCGATCGCTAACAGTTTTTTTGGTAGCGTTTTGGTGAACTGGCAAGCACCAGCCCCAGGCAGCGTCAGGTTAGTGCCAGTAGCGCTAACACCCACGCACGCACCGTACACCTCCCTTAGTGGTGTAGTATCTGAACCGATCAATATCTGATCCGATCAGATCTATACTAGCGTCTCCAGCAGTTTAGGGTTCCCAAAAATGCAGCGTTAGCGGGATCAGCCCAGATACCTGCTAGCACCTGCATTTTGCCCCTCCTCCTGGCCCAGCCCACCCAAGTGCAGTATCGATCGATCACGGTCACTTACAAAACACTAAACGCATAACTGCAGCGTTCGCAGAGTCAGGCCTGATACCTGCGATCGCTAACAGTTTTTTTGGTAGCTTTTTGGTGAACTGGCAAGCACCAGCCCCAGGCAGCGTCAGGTTAGTGCCAGTAGCACTAACACCCACGCACGCACCGTACACCTCCCTTAGTGGTATAGTATCTGAATGGATCAATATCTGATCCGATCGGATCTATACTAGCGTCCCCAGCAGTTTAGGGTTCCCAAAAACGCAGTGTTAGTGGGATCAGCCCAGATACCTGCTAGCACCTGCGTTTTGCCCCTCTGCCCAGCCCAGCCCAGCCCAGCCCACCCAAGTGCAGTTTCGATCGATCACTGTCACTTACAAAACACTAAACACATAACTGCAGCGTTCACAGAGTCAGGCCTGATCCCTGCGATCGCTAACAGTTTTTTTGGTAGCGTTTTGGTGAATTGGCAAGCACCAGTGGCCTAGTACACCCCGGTCATAGTCAAACCAGCACTGCAGTAACACTTGGTGACATGGCGAGTCCCATAAGTGCAGTTCAAGCTGGTGAGGTGGCAAGCACAAGTAGTGTCCCGCTGCCACCAAGAAGAAGACAAACACAGGCCCGTCGTGCCCATAATGCCCTTCCTGCTGCATTCGCCAATCCTAATTGGGAACCCACCACTTCTGCAGCACCCGTACTTCTCCCATTCACATCCCCAACCAAATGCAGTCGGCTGCATGAAAGGCATTTTCTTTGTCGTCCCAAGTACCCCTACCCAACGAACCCCCCCAAAAAAGATGTTGTGTCTGCAGCAAGCTCGGATATAGGCGTGACACCCGCTATTATTGTCCCTCCTGTCCTGACAATCCTGGTCTTTGCATTGGTGAATGTTTTGAACGCTACCATACACTAGTTGAGTATTAGCGTAGGGTACAGCATTGCACAGACTAGGCACACTTTCACAGGGTCTCCCAAGATGCCATCGCATTTTGAGAGACCCGAACCTGGAACCAGTTACAGTTATAAAAGTTACAGTTATAAAAAAAAGTGTAAAAAAAACACAAAAAAAAAAAAAATTGTTGTCGTTTTATTGTTCTCTCTCTCTCTCTCTCTCTCTATTCTCTCTCTATTGGTCTGCTCTTTTTTACTGTATTCTATTCTGCAATGTTTTATTGTTATGTTTTATCATGTTTGCTTTTCAGGTATGCAATTTTTATACTTTACTGTTTACTGTGTTTTATTGTTAACCATTTTTTTGTCTTCAGGTACGCCATTCAGCTGCAGATCGGATTTATTTATCTTGACAGCAACAGCGTTTGCTCCCACGATATATAAAGCCGTGACTCCAGCGGAGGTGATATATGCCGAAGCATGGGGGCAGCAGGGGCGGAAGAGTGATTTGCTCCTAACTTTTGGGGCAGATGCCCCCATGCTTCGGCATATGTAAATGGTGCATGTATGCCCATCATTAGAAGTGGGTGGATGGAGGGAGGTATTCCAGTGGTGGGCATACCCACCAATCAATCTCTTTTTTTCATGCAGCCCACAGGCTGCATGAAAAATAAAAAGATTACAATATATGCCCAACAAGGACCAGCAACATACTGGTTATACCAGAATTATGCCTGCAGGTTTAGGTATCATCTTGGTATCATTCTTTTCAGCCAGTGGTCAGCTTTCATGTAAAAGCAATCCTAGTGGCTAATTAGCCTCTAGACTGCTTTTACAAGCAGTGGGAGGGAATGTCCCCCACCGTCTTCCATGTTTTTCTCTTGCTCTCCTGTCCCAACAGGGAACCTGAGAATGCAGCCGGTGATTCAGCCAGCTGACCATAGAGCTGATCAGAGACCAGAGTGGCTCCAAACATCTCTATGGCCTAAGAAACCGGAAGCTACGAGCAAATGGGGTCATTTGGGGGGGGTTTGTGCCATCTTGGCATTTTATGGCCTTCGAAACTGTGATAGGTAGTGAGGAGTGAATCAAAAATTTACGCCCTTAGAAATCCTGAAGGCGGTGATTGGTTTTCAGGGCCCCGTACGCAGCTAGGCTCCCAAAAAGTCCCACACATGTGGTATCCCCATACTCAGGAGAAGCAGCTAAATGTATTTTGGGGTGCAATTCCACATATGCCCATGGCCTGTGTGAGCAAAATATCATTTAGTGACAACTTTGTGCAAAAAAAAAAATTGTCACATTCCCGCAACTTGTGTAAAAAAATATAAAATATTCCATGGACTCACCATGCCTCTCAGCAAATAGCTTGCGGTGTCTACTTTCCAAAATGGGGTCATTTGGGGGGGGTTGTGCCATCTGGGCATTTTATGGCCTTCAAAACTGTGATAGGTAGTGAGGAGTGAAATCAAAAATTTACGCCCTTAGAAATCCTAAAGGCGGTGATTGGTTTTCGGGGCCCCGTACGCGGCTAGGCTCCCAAAAAGTCCCACACATGTGGTATCCCCATACTCAGAAGAAGCAGCTAAATGTATTTTGGGGTGCAAATCCACATATACCCATGGCCTGCGTGAGCAATATATCATTTAGTGACAACTTTATGTAATTTTTTTTTTTTTGTCATTATTCAATCACTTGGGACAAAAAAAATAATATTCAATGGGCTCAAAATGCCTTTCAGCAATGTCCTTGGGGTGTCTACTTTCCAAAATGGAGTCATTTGGGGGGGGGGGGGGTTTGTACTGCCCTGCCATTTTAGCACGTCAAGAAATGGCATAGGCAGTCATAAACTAAAAGCTGTGTAAATTCCAGAAAATGTACCCTAGTTTGTAGACGTTATAACTTTTGCGCAAACCAATAAATATACACTTATTGACATTTTTTTTACCAAAGACATGTGGCCAAATACATTTTGGCCTAAATGTATGACTAGAATTGAGTTTATTGGATTTTTTCTACAAAAAGTAGGAAATATCATTTTTTTTTTAAATTTTCGGTGTTTTTCGTTTATAGCACAAAAAATAAAAACCACAGAGGTGATCAAATACCATCAAAAGAAAGCTCTATTTGTGGGAAGAAAAGGATGCAATTTTCGTTTGGGTACAGCATTGAATGACCGCGCAATTAGCAGTTAAAGCAACGCAGTGCCAAATTGTAAAAAGTGCTCTGGTCAGGAAGGGGGTAAATCCTTCCGGGGCTGAAGTGACTAGACAACTCCGACAGGAAAATGTTTTATTTCATATAGGACTCTTAAATCCATGAATAAAAGACTTCTTTGACTATGTGATGTTTGGTGCCATTTTTTTTCTGAGGGAAAGGACTAAACCTATTATTCCCGTATACATTCTAAGTACTTATAAATAGATTAAATCTTTATTACCCAGAGGGATCTTCTGAATCTGACACTACACTACTTTAACACTACTGATGATACCCCCAAGGCAGTAGTTTTGGAGGGGGGATTTATTTCCTTTTCTACAAATATTAAGAAACACAAACAGGTCTATATACTAAAGAAATTTACAAGCATGAGACAAGAATGGCTGAGGGCTCTTAAAAACAAAATTAGAAGAGCTTTTATGATGAAACATGGCATATACTATGAAGGAGGGAGTACGAGTATCAAACTATTAGCTAGAGCAGTTAAATACAAATGCCATGAACCACATATCCAAGGGATTAAAAGTACTTACCACCTTATTAGTTTTGCTCTCTCCCTGTCTTCCGCCTCTTCTCCCTCCAACTGCCTAACAATTACATGTAGAAACCTTTGCCACCTCAACCCTTCTCTTCTCTACTCTGCTACTGATCACCTCTATGACAAAATCTCACCTCTGTCCTGCCCCAACCTAGCTACTTTCATCTACAACAGCTCACTGTCTTCCTCCCTAGACAAGCTTGCCCCCCTCACTACACGAAGAATTAGGCCCCGACTGCTACAACCCTGGCAAATAGATGACACCAGAAGTCTCAGAAAACGTAGCCGCGCTCTTGAGCACCTGTGGCATAAGACTAAGACCCAGGAAGACTTTACACAATATAAATCTGCCCTCCTAAAATACTACTCCTGCCTTCACACTGCCAAACAGACCTACTTTATCACACTCATTAACACCTTCTCATCCAGTCCACGTCAACTCTTCTCTACCTTCAACACTCTACTCTGTCCTCCACTGCCTCCACCCACCAACTCACTCACTGCCTAGGAGATTGACAATCACTTCAAAACTAAGATTGATACAATTCATGAGGAGATCACCAGTGCGCAAAAACCTCCCCCATGCAACACCCCATGTCCACAGACACAATCATTACTTCCCTCATTCAACCCTGCTACTATTACTGAGGTTGCTAAACTTTTATCTAGCACTCATCTAACCACTTTCCCCCTGGATGCTGTTCCCTCGCAAATGCTACGCTCACCCTCTGACTCGATTCTATGCTCTCTAACTCACATTTTCAACCTCTCCCTCTCTTGTGGCATCTTCCCAAACTCTCTAAAACATGCGCTAGTCACCCCCATACTAAAAAACCTCAAAAATCTCAACAACTTACGTCCCATCTCCTTACTCTCCTTCCCCTCCAAACTTCTTGAAAGACTGGTCTACAACCGACTAAGCGACCATCTTACCATAAATAAACTTCTTGATCCCCTTCAGTCCGTTTTTCGCCCTCAACACTCCACGGAAACTGCTCTTCTTAAACTCTCAAATGACCTACTAATGGCTAAAGCCAATGGACACTATTCTGTACTACTTCTCCTGGATCTCTCTGCTGCCTTTGACACAGTGGACCACCCCCTCCTCCTCAAAAAACTCCACTCCTTTGGTCTCTGTGACTGTACTCTTCACTGGTTCTCATCCTACCTATCCCACCGCTCCTTCAGTGTCACTTACAACTCTACTTCCTCCTCTCCTCTTCCTTTTTCCGTTGGGGTCCCCCAAGGTTCTGTTCTTGGACCTCTCCTTTTCTCAATCTACACCACCTCCTTGGGTCAGTTGATTGCCTCCCACGGCTTTAAATATCATCTCTACGCTGATGACACCCAAATCTACCTCTCCACCCCCCAGCTCTCTCCATCTGTCTCCTCACGCATTACCAACTTACTAGCAGACATATCAGCCTGGATGTCACATCACTTCCTCAAACTCAACCTATCCAAAACCGAGCTCATGATATTTCCTCCCTCAGGTGCCACTTCCCCTGATTTCCCTGTCAATATCAACGGCTCAACTATCAACCCATCTCCACACGCCAAGGTCCTAGGTGTAATCCTGGACTCTGAACTAACCTTTCAACCCCACATTCTATCACTATCCAAAGCTTGCCGCCTCAATCTTCGCAACATCTCCAAGATACGCCCCTTCCTAACCAATGTCACCACAAAGCTTCTAATCCACTCCCTGGACTACTACAACTCCCTCCTCATTGGTTTACCTCTAAATAGGCTATCCCCACTTCAGTCCGTCATGAACGCTGCTGCCAGGCTCATCCGCCACACAAACCGCTCAGCGTCTGCCACACCCCTCTGCCAATCCCTCCATTGGCTGCCACTCAGTCTCCGAATTAAATTCAAGATACTAACTATAACTTACAAAGCCATCCACAACCTGGCCCCCAGCTACATCTCTAACCTAGTCACAAAATACCAACCTAATCGTTCTCTTCGCTCCTCCCAAGACCTCCTGCTCTCAAACTCCCTTGTCACCTCATCCCATGCTCGCCTTCAGGACTTTTCCAGAGCCTCCCCCATCCTCTGAAATGCTCTACCCCAATTCATCCGATTTTCTCCTACTTTATCCACTTTCAGACGATCCCTGAAAACTCATCTCTTCAGAGAAGCCTATCTGGCCCCCACCTAACAACTGTACATTTATCTTCTCAATCAGCACATCACCCATAGTTATTACCTCTTGTATCTCTTGACCTTCCCTCTTAGATTGTAAGCTCAAAGGAGCAGGGCCCTCTGATTCCTACTGTATAAAAGTGTATTGTATTTGTACTGTCTACCCTCAAGTTGTAAAGCGCTATGTAAACTGTAGGCGCTATATAAATACTGTATAATAATAATACTTAGGGACCTCTGGTTTGCAACAGCAGCATGGTAGGATTTCATGCAGAGGCAGAGGCATATTCAGTTACTACAGTTAATGAAAAGTAATCTTTTTAATAAAAAGATTAAATTAATTTAATAATTTCCCTTTGGGATTAATAAAATATTCTGAATCTAAATTTTTAAAAGGTTTTGTGTCCTAAAGTTTATTTTTACAGTCAGGGAATTTTAATGTACATATGATTTTGCAACGGTCTTCATTATTTTAGCAGTATGATCTTGTTCCTGACAAAGGTGAAGCTGCCCTTGAAGCTTTGTGTTTTATGTGTTTTTTTTTTTTTTTTTTATCCAGAAAAAATTCTTTATTGAAAATTGACAGCGTATAGTCCAGAGATTCATAAGCCTTACAATTACAACAAGGTATAACACCCCCAGTTCCCTGAGAGCCAAGCCACAAATATGCAAAATAATATAACATAACATGCCATTCTCCCCTACACACCTCACAGTCAAGATACCCTACATAACATCCAATACATCTGTATTTAAATGTATGTTCTGTCAGACTGTTAGGGTGTGGGGTCTCTCAGCCCGCATTGAGTCTCAGGAGTCTATCCATGACCAGGTCCTCCGGGGCCAATCCCGGAGTTCCCAGCCACGGCTCCCACAATTTTTCAAATTTGGCAGCACATCCCCTATGCTGGTATATGATTTTCTCCATCCTTAACATATTGCCCACTGCTGTAATCCACTCCTTAACTGTAGGGGGCGACTCAGACTTCCAATGTACCATAATCAGTTTACGGGCCATGAAAAGGGTCCGTGTGAGGGCTTCTCTAATATGTGTCTCCCATTCTAATTCGTCCAGTAAGTTCAGAATACACTGTCTAGGGTCCAGAGGAATCTGCACCCCAAACACTGCAGACAAAACCTCTATCACCTCCCTCCAATACACATGGAGTTTGGGACAGTGCCAAAGCATATGTATCAACTCACCATGATCCCTTTTGCACCTAGTACACAGCGGGGAGGGCGTCAGTCCCATAGCATGGAGTCTATGGGGCGTGTAATATACTCTCAGAAGTGTGTATAGTTGGGTCAACCTTTGCGTCACATTTAGGGAACAGATAGCCACTGATTGCAGGGCTTCCTCCCACTGATCGTCATCTAGGGGCCCTATGTCCGTTTCCCACTTTCTTTTGACCGTAAGGGGGTGTTTGGAATGGTATTGAGTAGATAATGTGCCATAGCATTGGGAGATAAATCCCTTGGAGACCTCTGCAATTCTAAGTTGGGAAAGAATGGGATTAGGGTCCATATGCCACTCAGTGGTCCTAGATTGGGCTATAAATGCGTGTCTGAGTTGCATATAGTAGAACTTCATATGTTGAGGTAACCCGTATTTCTCTTTCAAAATTTCAAAGGACACCAGTTTCCCATTACTTATAACTTGAGCCAGGTAGAAGATACCATGTCCCTTCCACTTGTCTGTGTGCTGCAATTTAGCGAGCTCCGGGTAGGTCCCATTTGCCCAAATCGGGCTAAACTCATTGAAACCCGTGGCCCCCTGCAAATAATTGACCTTATTCCATACTTTTTGTATTAGACTGTATGTGGGGAAGGTTTTTTGAGGTTTACCAAAGGCCAATGCCTCAAGAGCAGTCGGGACTGATCGCCCATCCACTGCATGGAGCATAATAGCCTCGGAAGCACTAGGGGATCTGCCGCCCACGACTCCCTCCATGGCCATAGTACCTATCAAGTGCTGCATCTGGGACGCCAGATAGTACAGCCATGGATTCGGGAGAGCAAGGCCACCTTCGTCTTTAGGGCGCTGCAGGTGTTCTAGTTTTATCCTAGGGGGCTTATTTTTCCAGATAAGTTCACGGAATATGGAGTTGACTATCCTAAAGATCTTCAGTGGGATCACTATTGGGGAATTATGTAGCATGTATAGCAGTTGGGGCATCAGAATCATTTTGATTAGATTCACTCTGCCCGCAACCGACATACACAGAGCGTTCCATGTCTTGACCCACTGTCGAAACCTGGCTAAAAGTGGGGAAATGTTGAGTTGGCCATAATCCCTAATTCGGGGTGTAATCCATATCCCCAGGTATTTGAAGGAATTGGTAACGGGAATTTCTCCTGCTTTCTCACCGTCTTGTACTGTGGTACCGTCTAGGGGCATCAAAGCAGATTTGGCCCAGTTTATCTTCAGACCTGAAAATTCCCCAAACCAAATCACTGTGTCCATCGTGTTCCTCAGGGATTGCTCCATATCACCCAACAGTATCATGGTGTCATCCGCATAGAGCATCACTTTCTCCTGTCTATCTCCATAGCAGAAGCCTGTGATACCCTTGTGATTTCTAATCTTAATTGCTAGGGGCTCTATTGCCAGGGCAAACAGCAGGGGGGATAAAGGGCACCCCTGCCGCATGCCCCGGCCCAAGGCAAATGACAGCGACATTCTACCTGCCTCCCTTATAGCAGCTCGAGGGCAGTGATACAGCAAACGTACCCAGGTGATATATGTGTCCCCAAAGCCAAATCGCCTCAGCACCTCCCAAAGATAGGGCCACTCCACACTATCAAAGGCTTTCATAGTATCTAGTGACAAAAGAGCCCTTGATCCCATGTTGTCAGTCTGCGTCTGCATATTAAGAAATAGCCTTCTCAAGTTTATCGCCGTGGATTTATTAGGCATAAATCCCGCCTGATCTGGATGTATCACTGAAGTGATCACCTTATTTAATCTAAGGGCTAGTACTTTGGCCAGGATCTTAATGTCTGACTGGAGTAACGATATCGGTCTATAGGATGCTGGATCTATGGGATCCTTTCCTGGTTTCAAAATCAGCACAATATGGGCTTGAGACATAGATGGTGGAAGGGCAGACTGGTCTCTGGCCGCGTTAAACATTGCCAAGAGCTTGGGCAACAGTACTTCAGAGTAGTTTTTGTATATCTCCATGGGGATACCATCACCCCCTGGGGCTTTACAATTGGGAAACGCAGCCACAGCCACCTGCAGTTCCTCCAGTGATATCGAGGAATCCAACTCCCGGCATTGTAATGCAGAAAGCTGCGGGAAAACAATGTCGTCCAAATAATTACCCAACTCCCCCGGGTTTTTTAATGAGGTTGGGCGATATAGTGTCTCATAGAACTCGGCTAGTGTGTTCAATATTAAATCGGGCGACTGTACCAACTGTCCCCCTTTAGTTTTTATGGCTCCGATTACTGGGGACTTCTGTTCCGAGTTAGCAATTCTTGCGAGAAGGCGGCCTGTTGTCTCCCCCTCCTCAAAAAAGGCAGTTTTAGAGAAGAATCTTTTCTTTTCCGCCGAGGAGGCCAGGAGGTGCCCATAAGCAGATTGAGCTGCCTGCCAGGCCTCCCTTGCGGAATCAGTGGGATCCTGCACATATTTCTCCTCCAGGGAATGAACCTGCATCTCCAGTGTTTCCCTGAGAGTTTCAGAACGCTGTTTAACTTTGGTAACCTCATTGCTTAGCAGTCTACGGAGATATAGTTTAAATTTCTCCCACTCTGCCACAACGGCCGCTGGAGTTGGCTGAATCTGAAAAAACCCACTGATGCTTTCCTCTAGTCTCTCAGGAGATGCGAACAGCTGAAGCCAAAAGGCATTAAATTTCCAGGGTGCCTTAGGGAGCATAGACCCCTGTGTTGTGACTAGTTTTAGTACCATATATGAATGATCTGAAACGCATCTGGGTTTATATGAAACTTCAGAGACCGAGGGGAGCATATCCGAGTTTCCCACAGCCAAGTCTATCCTGGACAGAGACCCGTGGGTTTTTGAAAAGCAAGAGAATTGCTTAGTTACTGGGTTTCTATGTCTCCATATGTCTAGCCATCCCAGCTCCTGCAACAGTCTAGCCAATGGTGTTGCCCTACATGGGGCTTGTATTCCCGGAGGTGGATGTTTATCTAGAGCGGGGTTTAACCAACTATTGAAATCCCCTACTATGAGCATTGGGAGGTTCGGCCTATCCGTCAGAAATTCCAGGAAAAGCCGAAGCACCCGTGCATCAAATGGGGGGGGTATGTACACACAGGCTAGAATACAATGCAAAATTCCAATGCGACAATGCAGAAATACAAATCTCCCCTCCACATCTATCTTAGAAGCAAATTCCTGGAAATCCAGGGATCTGTGTATCACTACACTCACACCCCGAGAAAAAGAGGTGTGGGTGGAGTGATAGGCCCATCCTATCCATCTGTGCTTCAAACAGCTCCTGGTCACTGTAGTCAGATGTGTCTCCTGTAGACATATAACAGCAGGAAAAAACTTCTTTAGACAAGTAAATATCATAGTGCGCTTAAGGGGGGAGTTCATGCCCCTAACATTCCAAGAAATCAGCGAAGATCCCGCCATTGTGGAAGTGTAGTCATCAGTTGGCATGGGTGAACAGTGTTCATCTGTATGGTGAGTCTATGGAGACAATGATAGGCAGTCTTGCACATGTGTGGCAAATTGACAAAGAGGCTAGCAAGCAAATTCTGGTAAGTCTCTGGACTGTAAGATAGTGCAAACTGTAAACCATAACCCGGCACAACGGTGCCAACAAACTTCATTTCTATTGTAGTATGGTGGAACCAATGCAGGTATCCCTCACTGACGTCAATGACCGCCAGTGCGGGGCAGGATAGTAGGATCAACCACAATAGCTTCATCGGCCAGGCCAAACATAGCCTGGCAGCACAGCCTAAAAGCTGGCTGACTGTGGGAGCTCGCATTGCCACCCGAACAAAACAGAGTCACGTGGACAAAGAAAAATTAGAAAAAGCTCAGTTCTTTTATCTCCAGCGTTTCTATACATGAAATGTGTTCCCGGCATCTAAACAAGGAAAAGAACAAGTGAGTAGGCCAAGGAATAACCATACAAGGTGTAGGTATGGATATCTGCTTAGTTAGTAGAAAAAACAACAGCATCAGTATACTCTGTGTTGAGAGGAAATCGTGGCTGCGTATCAGGGTCAGTCTCCTTCCGCATCAGGCCGGCGGTGTCGCAGGGCTTGTTCATTATGATCTAACCACATCATTGCATCTCTGGGTGATTCAAAGAACTGTGCATGCCCATCCGCCGTCACTCGCAGTTTAGCTGGGTAAAGCATAGCGTATGGTAATTGCAGGGCTCTCAGACGTTTCTTTACTTCCCCGAATTTCGCTCTGCTTCTCTGCACCTCCGCTGAGAAATCAGGGTAGAATGAGACTCTGACGCCATTAAACTTAACATTTGCTTTCTCACGTGCACATCGTAGTATAGCTTCCCTGTCTCGATAGTGTAGTAGCTTTGCCAGCATGGACCTGGGAGGGGCTCCCTGTGGGGGGGGTCTGCCAGGGACTCTATGTGCTCTCTCCACAGTGAAAAAAGGGGAAAATGCCTCCCGGCCAAAAATCTCAATGAGCCAGTTCTCCACAAAGGTAGTGGGGTCCTTACCCTCAGACTTCTCAGGGAGCCCCACTATACGGACGTTGTTCCTCCGTAAACGGTTCTCTGTGTCTTCAGCCCTGTTGTATGTTTCTTGAGCCATGCGGTGTGCTGCTCTAGCTTCCTGTGCAAGGGGGGGGATTTTGTCCTCCATATCGCTCACTCTGCTTTCCACCGCCGTGGCCCGTTCCCTGACCTTTTGCAGATCCTGTCTGAGAAAGGACATCTCCTCCCTGACACCCCCCAACTGGTCTTTCATGACATTGACTGCAGCAGTACACATATGAACTGCTTTCAGGATTTCAGCTAGTGTAGGCTGCTCCAGAATCTCTGGTGTGTCTTCCGAAGGGGAGGGGGAGGGAGGGCGAGTGTCTTCCTCCATGAAAAGGTTAGGTGTGCTCACTGTGTCCATATCCCAGTCTGCTTGTAATGTCTTATTAGCCTCTCCCCTTTTGTAAGCTGACCCCCCCTCGCCTGTTGTCCCGGGGCCCTGTAGCTTCTGGGCATAGTAGAGGATATCTCTATACTGTTCCTTACCCAGGGTCTTTGGAGCTTTCTTATTGCTGCCGTCTTTCAGCCTATCCACTGTCCGGGGAGCGCGCTGGTGCAGGGCTGCAGGCGCGACGGCGCCATCTTGGGATTCCGGTCCCGCCATCTCCCACAGGCCTCGGCGGGTTTTCCCCCTCGTGCAGAGGGCCGGGGGTGGGTCCGGGGGGTACTGGGACTCGGTAGCCAGCTGGGGAGCTGAAAGAACCAGGATCAGCGATGCCGGGGAAGGATCAGTACACGGATCAGGCAGGAGCTGTGAGAAGTGCGTCCTCTCACATGCCGGTCTTGGCCACGCCCCCCTTTATGTGTTTTTTTATTAAAAAATAAGTTTTCGGTTTAATGTTTTAGAGGTTTAGATTTTATTTTATATATATATATATATATATATATATATAATTTAAATATGATTTTTTTTTTCCATATGTACAGTGTAATGATGCAAAAGGACAAAGAATCATATTATAATGTAGACCAGCATAGAAAATAGTGAATTAGATCTAAATATATATGCATCAATCAGAGAGATACCGCCATAAAATATATAATTAAGAGCAAAGAGTCCACCTGAGATCTACGCTATATTAGTTACAAGGCGATAAAGTCCTTTCTGAAAAACAAAAAACATGAAAAATGGCAGGGAAGGATGCAAGAAAGAAATTAGTACTACCAAGAGAAGTTAGAGGATGTCTCAATTGTACAGCAAATATAGAAAGTTGCAGAGGCATAGGTACATTCGGCATGGAAGCATATAACAACAAAACTTTGTATAGATGCGCCATATGAACAGGTAATAGGGCTCAAAAGGCAAACATAACAAAAATGAAAAGGTGGATTCTAGGTTGTTAAATAGTGAATCTCTTGTCTGAGAGCCAACATGTCGCTAGAAATTGTGAGTTACATCATATATATACATGCAAACACCCTCCCAAAAGTGACATGGGTGTTGATAGTTTGAATAACTGACACTTATGTTGGAGCAGCTGTTTGTTTCCAGGTTCTGCCACATGGAGTAGCTGCGTCTCCTCTCAGCTCCTGCAGCACGATCCATAATACTGCTTAGAAACACCTGCTCGACCCCCTCCTGCCGCCTGCAGCCCCTTGGGTGTCCCCCACTCTCCTACAGACTGATTTGTGAAAAAAAAACGGCGAGTGATCACAGACAGCCGCAACGATCCACCCGGCCCAGCCGCAAATCGAGGCTCCGGTCTCAGCCTTCACGGATATCGCGATCCATAATAAGGCCTAAAAATACCTGTCCGACCTCCTCCTGCCACCTGCAGCCTCCTCGGGGGTCCCCCACTCTCCTATGGACCAATTTGTGGAGAAAACCGGTGCGCGCTCACACACGGCCACAACGATCCACCCGGCCTAGCCGCAAATCGAGGCCCCGGTCTCGGCCTTCCCGGTTATCGCAGTGGACGAACCAGCCATGGAGGTGAGAGGTCATACAGCATCCCCCTCCTCACTTCAGACCTCTCTCTCCCCGCATCTTGCCTCCTCCTCCCCATACCTGGGGGACAGCAACACAGAGCGTATAGCTCAGGCTGTAGCAGCTCTCCTGTCCCCCATGATAACAGCCTCAGTGGAAAAGGCGGTGGATGCAGGGATGAGGCAAATCAAGGCACAATTAGGGGAACATTCCACTAGACTTAATGAGGTGGAACACTGCCTTTCAAGTATGGTGGAAGAAGTATATCAGGCACAAGCCACCAAACAAGCATAGGACAAAACTAATCAATACATACTCCAAAAACTGGACGATTTAGAGAACAGATCCAGAAGGAGCAACTTGAGATTCGTGGGGGTACCAGAATCATTACAGCCACCAGCTATCGCGGAATTTTGCGCCAGACGCATCCCAGAGGCGTTAGACCTTCCTGGCCCTTGCACGGTTGAGTGGGCCCACCGCAAGGGAGCCTTCGCCCCTGATCGCAAAACTCCCCGCCTGATCATCGCAAAGTACCTCAATTACACTGACAAGACCATCATCCTGCAAAAGTTCAGGCAAACCAGATCCCTCCAAATTGATGCAATCAAAATCCTGATCTTCGCGGATTACTCTATAGAGGTTTCAAAAAAGAGGAAAGCATTCCAACACATCTGCACAGAACTACACCAGTGACAGATGAAATTCACCTTGGCCTTCCCTGCAACTCTCCTCCTCAAAGCCCTCAATGGGGACCAGCTATCTTTTCAGGACACCTCTGAGGCTGAAGCCTTCCTATGTTCACTGCGCACTGAATATCACTCCGACTCCCCGCTCAGGGCCTCTCCAAACAACCTCACCCTGGACCAGCGAAGCCTGAGGAAGGACTCCCCAAAGCGCTTCAGGCCGTCTGGGCCTGCCCACCACAACACCCCACTCTGATATGAATAATTAGTACCTGCCCCTTTTTCCTTATGGGCACATGCCATGCTCGTTCCTTGAGTTTTAAGCCTACATTGACTGTCTACTCAGGTATTTGGCTCTTTAGCAATTGACTGTCCTTTTTGTTCTTGCACATGTTTTTTTTGTATCTCATTACACCTCCACCCTTTTGTTCTGCATCACCTCCTATAGCCTCACTGTGTATGGCCTCCTCCTGATCCCACACCCATGCACCGCCCGCCACTGCGGCTAATGGCACCAAGACATCAAGGGTGCCCATCCACCACAGCGCTTGGAGAGCTGGTCTACAATGTTTTTGTTTCTTGCTTCTACCTTCCCTAGTTCCTCCCCTCTTCCGGTCCCTCTCCCCAGTGACACCCATTAAACACCAGACACTCAGGCAACACTTCTTCCTCATAGCAGGGTCACCCTGATAGGCACTAACAGGTCAGCCCCTCTCCTCAGGTCTACACCTGATGTAAATAGTATACCGTCCCATAACACACACACAACCTCACCCACATGAAAATCACCTCTTGGAACGTGAAAGGGCTTAGGTCCCCCTTTAAGAGACTTAAAATACTTTATCACCTTAAGAGACTCAAAACCGATATTGCCCTGCTCCAGGAAACTCACCTAACTTCCCCTGACCTCCACCGCATGAAAAAACTCTGGGTGGGCACTGTTCTGGGCTCAAGTGCACTCAATCGTAAACCAGGGGTTATCATATTGATCCACAAAAACCTCCCCTGCGAGGTACTGTCCGTAGACACTGATAGCCAGGAACGTTTCATCTCCATACACATAAAATTAGGAAACAGAGAACCAGTGATCTCCAACATATATGCCCCGAACAATCCCGTCAAGCAATTTCTTAGTGAGATGTCCACCTGGCTGCTACGCGCTCCGCACCTATCACATATAGTTGGGGGAGATTTTAATACCACCCTGCACCCGATAGATGAAAGATCTTCCTCCAAACGATCGCGACCACCACCCACGACCTCTGAATTTACACACTTCGCATCCACTATGGACTCTCTTCACTTCCATGACATCTGGTGACTCTACCACCCAGCGGCTAGGGAATACACTTTTTATTCCAACCCTCACAACATTTTCACTAGAATCGACTACCTCTTTTGCACTGACAGCCTTATCCCAATGATCTCAGAGTCAGCTATCCATGACATCGCCATATCAGACCACGCCCCCATCTCGATATCGCTAGACACCCCTGACTTACATCCGACTCCCAAACTTTGGCGTTTCCCCTCTTATCTCCAAAATAACTCAGATTTTCAACATTACATGGAGAAAGCTTGGTCTGAATTCTCTACAGCCAATTCTCCCCATGCGGACAACCTGAACCTTTTCTGGGAAGCTGGTAAAGCCTTCCTCAGAGGCCGAATCATCTCATACGCTGCTTCTCTCAAGAGAAACACCTTGGCAAACTATAAAAAGGCCAACACCAACCTGCGCTTGGCGCAATGCTCTCTTTACACTAGGGACTCCCCTGAAAACAGAGTACATTGGCAGGCAGCAAAAAGGGCATTTGACACCTGGGCAGATACCCTTGAATGGACACATAGGGCCTATATGGAAGCCACCCTCCATAAATTTGGCAACAAAGCTGGCAAACTGCTAGCAAAACTTTGCAAAGGCCCTTTCCACCCGACACACATCACCTCCCTACGGGACACCTCAGGCAACATAAAATCCTCACAACAGGATATTAACAAAGTTATGCTACAATACTATTCCTTGCTATATGCCACAAACCCCATAGACATGAACACCACCAAATCCTTCCTAGACAGACCTTAATGCACCTATCTCCCTACCCGAAATATCCAACGCCATCCGGAACCTAGCTCCCTCTAAAGCTCTGGGCCCTGATGGGTTTACAGGGGAACTTTATAAGGCCCTACAAACTATAACCGAGCCCGCTCTCCTCGCAGACTATAATGGTATATGGACTGGCGGCCCCTACTTACCAACCGGGAACCAGGCCATCATCAAACTACTTTCAAAAAAAGGCAAAGACCCTCAAGAACCAGGCTGATACCAACCCATTTCACTCCTAAACTTAGACGTTAAGATACTCTCAAAAATAGTAGCTTCCAGACTAGCCACCATCATTCCCTCTCTGATACACCCATCCCAATCAGGCTTTGTGAAAGGTAGAACGGCCACTATAAACATCCGAAAGGTAATGATGGCCCTGGACCATGCTAAGAACAACCCGGGAGGGGACCATGCCATCATCACTCTGGACGCGGAAAAAGCCTTCAATAATGTCAGCTTTGACATGGCCAGGTTGGTGGCAGCTGGCCTCCTCTCGGATGAATTCCGCCTCTACAAAGGCACAAGAAAAGGCTGCCCCCTCTCCCTACTCCTATTTAACATTGCACTAGAACCCCCTCTCGATACCTTACCCAAAAGGCCCAACTACTCGGAATCAAAATAGGCACACAAAAACTTCGCACGTCACTCTTTGCCGACGACGTCCTCATTTTCTCGACCAAACCCTCCTCCGACATGTCCATCATTAAAACAATCTTTGATGAATTCAGACTCTGCTCGGGTCTCCGCATAAACTACAGCAAGAGCGAAATCCTCCCCATAGGCACTTTATCTGTCCCTCCCTGGGCTCAGCACTCACCCTTCTCAGTAGCCAACTCATACATAACATATCTAGGCATTAAGATAGGAAAACTGCCCTCTTCTTTATACCACCTCAGCTATCCCCCACTGATAAAAAAAAATAACTCAAGAATTGGGTAGCTGGATGGATCTGCCCTTTTCGCTCCTGGGAAGATGTCACCTAGTAAAAATGGTCAGTTTTGCTCGATTACTATACCCACTCCAAATGATCCCCCTGCTTCTGAAACACAAGGACATCACAACCCTAAACAAAGCCATCTACAAATTTCTATGGCAAAACAAAAGACCACGTATAGCCTTTGCTACTATATCTTCCCAGACGCGAAGGAGGGATTAGTCTCCCAAATGTCAAAGCTTATAACCTTTCTTGCTTACTCAGGATAGGCTTAGACTGGATATTGCAATTCTCTCGCTACTCTAATTACTCTATGGAATCTTCAATGGCCCACCCCTACTCCTTGGTGGCCCTTCTTCACTGCAGGTGGAAATCTACTCCCCTACCCCTACAACATAATCTTCTTCTCAGGGACACAGCCATAGCTTGGAGGGAAGTAAGGAAAGCATTAAAACTATCACCCTTTCTGTCCAGGCATCTTCCGATTCAAGGAAATCCTAGCTTCTCACCGGGATTGGAATACAAACCCTTCTCTATCTGGCAACAAAAAGGCCTCACAAACTTTTCCACCCTATGCAATATGGAAACAGGACGCCCTCAAAACTTCTCTGTCATCGCAGAAACATTCTCCCTCCCTGAATCCTATGCTTTACATTATGCGCAATGCGTCAGCTTTATAAGGGACTCATGCAGAGAGGAACACAGGAGTTTTCAGACATCCATCACGGACCTGCTACTCCACGGTGACACAGTGATTATAAAATTTCGGATATATACAAACTGTTCTTGCTAAAGACCACTCCCTCAATTGCTTCCTCATCAGTAGCAAACTGGGGTAAAGACTTTCCTGACTCAGATATAGTGGAAAAAATTCTTGAAGGGTATAAAAAAAAAAGTCAGCTGAGCCCCAACGAGGTTTGGAGAGGAACCCAACTAAAGATCCTACACCGTGCTTATATTCCCTTCCTCTCAGACAAGAGTGTTCAAGGCGCGGCCAGCTGCCCCATGTGTCGCCAGCCAAAACCATCCCTTTCCCACCAATTTTGGGCATGCCCCTCCATCTCCACCTTCTGGAATCAAGTCATCTCCTTCATCTTTGATATAACGCTGCTAAAACTACCTAAAGACCCCCTACTCCTCATCTTCTGATACTGGGACGACCAACTGCTACCGTGGTCCCCAACCACCCACCCTTTCTATAAGGACTGGGCCTTGATCGGTCTCTTACTAGCCAGAAGATCAATTTAAAAAACTGGACCTCTTCTTATTGCCCACAGATCTCGCAACTCAAACGGGAGCTTCTAAACTTGCTTCAAAACGACAATCTCAACACAGATTTCAAACAAGAAATCTCCAACGCACATTTCTACTCCAGATGGTGGGCTTTCTTGCAATCGTCCCTGTCACAAGAGGAACTACAGAATTTTGAAAATTTCTCATTCTACTGTGAGACTCTCACTACCACTCCTGAGGAAGAGGACATTTCCAACTTTAACCCCACACCTGTGGAACCAGATGCTCTAAATGTCATCCATCATGACCACCCTCTTCCATCTCCGTCTACTTCAACCATCACCACTTCGCATGAGGGCACACAACCCATGTCTGTACCCTAGCCCTAGAAACTTCTCTTCTTTTTTTTTCATCTCTCTCTCTTCTTTTTACAACATATTGGTGTTTGCTCCCCCTCATCCCACCCACCCCCCCTCCTCTCCCCCCCCTCCTCTACCCCCCTTTTTTTGTTACAACCTGTAGCTCTCTAGGGACCCTCCTTGTTGATTCATCCAGTTATCTCGACATGATAGTTGTATCTGAGTTTCCTGTTATATCCTACCCTTGTTATATGTCTCCACCCATGTATGTAAGTGCCTAGACTACTGGCTTATACAAACTGTTTTGAGAAAATTGTATACTCACCATTGTGATACCTTGTATTGCATTTTATTTAAGTATAATCTATTGAAAAAAAAGAGTTCAAGTCTGGCAGCTATGAGTGTGTGAATTACAAAAAAATCTTGTGGGAGTGGGATAGATATCAATGCCAATCCCCAAAAGTGCTAAGGTCAGAGTTCAAAGTTGAGGTATAAAAGTAACTGATGAAATAAATTGAAAGACATCTTCCCAAAATGGGGTAAAAATACGGCAGTGCCACAAAATGTGTATTAAAGATGCTTCTCCGCCACATTACCTTCAGGAAAGCAAGGAGTGAATTGAAGGGAAATGAGTTTCCAAGAGTGAAGGAGTAACATTCCATTGCCAAATTTGTTAAAGGCTCCCCACTGGTAGAATATGATAGCACTGCAGGAGGGATTCCCCCATCAATACTGAATGTGTTGATGGAGGAATTGAGCAATCTTCTTTCCTTTCAAATATGGTAACATTTAAAAAAATGTAATCTATGGACCGCTTAACTCTTTAGCCACTTGGAGTATTTTGCCATGTGGTGGAAGTGGCGGATGGTAGTGTCCAGGTCAATTTTTGCACCGGGCCCATAAGTTTCAAGTACATGTATGCATACATTTTGTAATTAATGGCTAGACATAATTATATTTTGAAGGGCTTAGGCCATATAGCACCTGTATTAGGTGTAAATGGTTAGACCAGGATCATGGCTGCAGGAGCAGCTGAGATTCTGGTTAATTTTGTTTAGCATGCAATGTCCTTACCTGTTAAAGTGATAACAGTGAATCTCCAGCTGGCCAAATAATTCTACAGGCTCACCATCCTTCTTGAGCCCTAACATTACAATAGGGAGCAAGGGAATAATGCAACCTGAAGATCACTGAAGATTGGGAGAAAGTTAATTTCTTCAATCTCTTATGTAATGTAACAAACAAGAATCAAGGCTTTTATCACTTTGGGTTAGTTAGTGTTTAATAGCCATCACCAGTTTTTAAACAAGCCAAGCCAAACAATCTTATTTGTATTGTTTGTTCTGGAGGTGTGAGAGGAGAGAGGAGAAGAGCTGAACATATGAACATGTACAGTGGGTATAGAAAAGAACCACCCCCTTTAAAAAAATCACATTTTGTTGTTTTGCAGCCTGAAATGAAGACAGACACTGTTTTTGTCTTATCCATCTGTATTTATTAGTGCAACATATACCATTCAAGTTAAAGATATAACACCAACGTGTCAGAAAAAATACAAAAGATTCAAAAACAGATTTACTGAGTTGGAAAAAGGATCACCTCCCGTATGTCAGTATTTTTTTGAACCACCTTTTGCACATCTAGACTTTGCACTATTTGTCTACTCTTTTTTGCAGAACTGCTCAAGTTCAGTTAAATTTGATTGTGACCATTTGTGGACTGCAGTCTTCAAGTAATTTCACAGATTTTCAGCTTGGTTTAAGTCTGGGCTTAAGGCTAAGCCATGCAAGGACATTCACCTTTTCCTCCTTCAACCACTGTATGGTCATTTTTGCTGTGTGGTCATTGTCATGTTGGAAGGTAAACCTTCTTCCCATTGACAATTTTCATTAATACCCGCATTAGTTTTAAATTACTTTTTTTTCCTTTGAAATGTCATTTTGCTGTCAGACTGTTCTAAACATGGGAAACATGCGCCCCTTTACAGACATACTATAGACACCCCCCAGGTACGAAATTTAAAGGAATATTACACTTTTATTGTTTCTCTTTAAGCATTATTAAAATCACTGCTCCCGAAAAAACAGCCATTTTTAAAACTTTTTTATGCATTGATCCAAGTCCCCTGAGGCAGGACCCCGGTCCCCAAACACTTTTTATGACAATAACTTGCATATAAGCCTTTAAAATTAGCACTTTTGATTATTCATGTTCGAGTCCCATAGACTTTAACAGTGTTCACGTGTTTGAACAAATTTTTTGCCTGTTCGCATGTTCTGATGCAAACCGAACAGGGGGGTGTTCGGCTCATCCCTAATAAACATAAATAAATTCAAATAAAGTGCAGCTGTGCAGTGCAATGTGATACTATATAACCAAATATTGTTTTTAGTGTAGTCCTATGCGACATTGCATGGTGAAACCAAAGTCGCATACAAAGCGCACAGAAGTGCAAAGTGATACAAATGAAAAAAAGTTCATATATGGATACAAAGTCCACAAAAGTGCAAATTGATACAAGTAAAGAAAAATGTTCATATATTGTTGGAATCCAATTTAGTGACTTCAAGGTGCAGCATATAACGTAGATCAAGTGCTCATCACCATGTTTCCCATCACCTCATTAAGATAAAAGGCATACCAGAAAGCCTGCAACCTCCCTTACTCAGGGGGGGTCAAACAGCGCTTTAAGTGGAATCAAAGATTCACAGATGGAAGACTCTGGTGTTCCTCTCCAGACAGATCCATAGACATCCAATAGAGTCCAAGTGGTGTAGACAGCAGGAGATGGTAATATAAAAAAGAGAAAGGCTCCAATAGTGTAGAAAGTTATGCCAAAGGGTTTTATTATAAAAAGGGGAGTAGCAGTACACAATCTCCAAAGCAGATATAAAAATGCAGCAATAATCCAAGGAAAAAGGTGGACATGCAAGTCTGTTTAAAATCAGATTGCGCATGCACAGAATGTGTGCGCGTAGCATTTTGATGATCGTTTTGTCAGATGTGACATCATCAGGGGTACGCCCACACGTCTATGCCACTCAGTCAGCACGGGTGTTACATACCCCATTAGATCTTTCATTACTTGCACAACAAAATGTGTTGTTTACCTTTTGAGGTGTCCATGTGGTCTTAAATACGTGGGGCGCACCATTCAGATGTTACATGTTAGATTGGGAGAGCACATAGCCAATATCCGCAAAGGCATCTATAATTAAGCACAATGTTTCAAAACATTATGACTTAAGGCACAATAGGGACCCCTATTATAGGGGTCCCTAGGGAAATATAGGGAAATATATATAGGGAATAGGGATGAGCTTCGAGTTCGAGTCAAACTCATGTTCGACTCAAACATTGGCTGTTCGCAAGTTCGCCGAACAGCGAACAATTTGGGGTGTTCGCGGCAAATTCGAATGCCGCGGAACACCCTTCAAAAGTCTATGGGAGAAATCAAAAGTGCTAATTTTAAAGGCTTATATGCAAGTTATTGTCATAAAAAGTGTTTGGGGACCTGGGTCCTGCCCCAGGGGACATGGATCAATGCAAAAAAAAGTTTTAAAAACGGCCGTTTTTTCAGGAGCAGTGATTTTAATAATGCTTAATGTCAAACAATAAAAGTGTAATATTCCTTTAAATTTCGTAGCTGGGGGGGTGTCTATAGTATGCCTGTAAAGGAGCGCATGTTTCCCGTGTTTAGAACAGTCTGACAGCAAAATTACATTTCGAAGGAAAAAACCCATTTAAAACTACTCGCGGCTATTGCATTGCCGACAATACACATAGAAGTTCATTGATAAAAATGGCATGGGAATTCCCCACAGGGGAACCCCGAACCAAAATTAAAAAAAAAAATGACGTGGGAGTCCCCCTAAATTCCATACCAGGCCCTTCAGGTCTGGTATGGATATTAAGGGGAACCCCGGCCAAAATTTAAAAAAAAAACGGCGTGGGGTCCCCCCAAAAATCCATACCAGACCCTTATCCGAGCACGCAACTTGGCAGGCTGCAGGAAAAGAGGGGGGGACGAGAGTGCGCCCCCCCTCCTGAACCGTACCAGGCCACATGCCCTCAACATTGGGAGGGTGCTTTGGGGTAGCCCCCCAAAACACCTTGTCCCCATGTTGATGAGGACAAGGGCCTCATCCCCACAACCCTGGCCGGTGGTTGTGGGGGTCTGTGGGCAAGGGGCTTATCGGAATCTGGAAGCCCCCTTTAACAAGGGGACCCCCAGATCTCGCCCCCCCGTGTGAAATGGTAAGGGGGTTTTTTTTTTTTTTTTTTGGCGTGGGGTTCCCCTTAAAATCCATACCAGACCTGAAGGGCCTGGCATGGAATTTAGGGGGACCCCCCACGTCATTTTTTTTTTTTAATTTTGGTTCGGGGTTCCCCTTTGGGGAATTCCCATGCCGTTTTTATCAATGAACTTTTATGTGTATTGTCGGCAATGCAATAGCCGCGAGTAGTTTTAAATGGGTTTTTTCCTTCGAAATGTCATTTTGCTGTCAGACTGTTCTAGACACGGGAAACATGCGCCCCTTTACAGGCATACTATAGACACCCCCCAGCTACAAAATTTAAAGGGATATTACACTTTTATTGTTTGACTTTAAGCATTATTAAAATCACTGCTCCTGAAAAAACGTCAGTTTTTAAAACTTTTTTTTGCATTGATCCATGTCCCCTGGGGCAGGACCCAGGTCCCCAAACACTTTTTATGATAATAACTTGCATATAAGCCTTTAAAATTAGCACTTTTGATTATTCATGTTCGTGTCCCATAGACTTTAACGGTGTTCGCGTGTTCGAACGAACTTTTTTCCTGTTCGCATGTTCTGGTGCGAACCAAACAGGGGGGTGTTCGGCTCATCCCTAATAGGGAAATATATACCGCACTGGCTAGGTAGCAATGGAAGACGAGCCATATCCAGATCTGAAACAAATTGGATATATAAACTGGGGTCCCATGTGCCGAATGGCTTGAATGTGGAGTGGGACATCTACTGTTTTATTAATAAAATTTGATGTCCCCTCCACTGTCTACAGTTGCAATAAAGAGTATGTGAACCCTTTTGGAATGATATGGATTTCTGCACAAATTGGTCATAAAATGTGATCTGATCTTCATCTAAGTCACAACAATAGACAATCACAGTCTGCTTAAACTAATAACACACAAAGAATTAAATGTTACCATGTTTTTATTAAACACACCATGTAAACATGCACAGTGCAGGTGGAAAAAGTATGTGAACCCTTGGATTTAATAACTGGTTGAACCTCCTTTGGCAGCAATAACTTCAACCAAACATTTCCTATAGTTGCAGATCAGACGTGCACAATGGTCCGGAGTAATTCTTGACCATTCCTCTTTACAGAACTGTTTCAGTTCAGCAATATTCTTGGGATGTCTGGTGTGAATCGCTTTATTGAGGTCATGCCACAGCATCTCAATCGGGTTGAGGTCCGGACTCTGACTGGGCCACTCCAGAAGGCGTATTTTCTTCTGTTTAAGCCATTCTGTTGTTGATTTACTTCTATGCTTTGGGTCGTTGTCCTGTTGCATCACCCATCTTCTGTTGAGCTTCAGCTGGTGGACAGATGGCCTTAAGTTCTGCTGCAAAATGTCTTTACAAACTTGGGAATTCATTTTTCCTTTGATGATAGCAATCCATCTAGGCCCTGACGCAGCAAAGCAGCCCCAAACCATGATGCCCCCATCACCATACTTCACAGTTGGGATGAGGTTTTGATGTTGGTGTGCTGTGCCTCTTTTTCTCCACACATAGTGTTGTGTGTTTCTTCCAAACAACTCAACTTTGGTTTCATCTGTTCACAGAATATTTTGCCAGTACTGCTGTGGAACATCCAGGTGCTCTTGTGCAAACTGTAAATGTGCAGTTTTTTTGGACAGCAGTGGCATCCTCTGTGGTATCCTCCCATGAAATCCATTCTTGTTTAGTGTTTTACAGGGATGTTAGCATATGCCAGAGACTTTTGTAAGTCTTTAGCTGACACTCTAGGATTCTTCTTCACCTCATTGAGCAGTCTGCGCTGTGCTCTTGCAGTCATCTTTACAGGACGCCCACTCCTAGGGAGAGTAGCAGCAGTGCTGAACTTTCTCCATTTATAGACAATTTGTCTTACCGTGGACTGATGAAAAGCAATGCTTTTGGAGATACTTTTATAACCCTTTCCAGCTTTATGCAAGTCAACAATTCTTAATTGTAGGTCTTCTGAGAGCTCTTTTGTGCGAGGCATCATTCACATCAGGCAATACTTCTTGTGAAAAGCAAACCCAGAACTGGTATGTGTTTTTTATAGGGCAGGGCAGCTGTAACCAACACCTCCAATCTCATCTCATTGATTGGACTCCAGTTGGCTGACACCACACTCCAATTAGCTCTTGGAGATCTCATTAGTCTAGGGGTTCACATACTTTTTCCGCCTGCACTGTGAATGTTTACATGGTGTGTTCACTAAAAACATGGTAACATTTAATTCTTGTGTGTTTTAATAGTTTAAGCAGACTGTGATTGTCTATTGCTGTGACTTAGATGAAGATCAGATCACATTTTATGACCAATTTGTGCAGAAATCCATATCATTCCAAAAGGGTTCACATACTTTTTATTGCAACTGTATATCATTTTTCTAATTTTTATTAGTTGAACAAACAGTGATTTGGTGTTTTTAGTAAATAAAAACAGTTTCTTTAAGGGCAGTAATTTATGTCCCTAGGTCTACAAAATTTTAATGAATATGCTTTTTAGTACTTTAGAACTACCGTTACGTTTCTCACATATAATTTATATATAACTTTATTCTTACAATTTATGATTTATGGTTATTTATATGTCTGGTTTTATGAATATATTTTTTGTCTGTGCTGCAGATAGCTTGAACTTAATCAACACACTAGCCTGTTGTTTGAACCTGTGGGAACACGGGGTAGCTGGCCTCTATATATTCTTTGTTTAGGTATATTTTTGCTTTGGTTGTCTTATGTCGCCACTAGATGGCATTATGCACCATTCTCTTACCCTTTGGTAATTGATTCGAGCGTGCACTTACACTTGCTAATAGTTATACTTTTTAACAAATATTTTTCACCTGGGATGTTTAATTCACCCAGTGAGCTTTTATGTAGCATTTTGCGCATCCTATGGCAGCACTTCTCTGTTTTGCCAGTGAGGTACTTAATGTGCAGGCACAGATGTGTGGGCGCACCCCTGATGATGTCACATCTGATGAAATGATAGTTGGGACGCTATGCACACATGTTCTGCGCATGCGAGTTCAGAATTTAAACGGACTAAAGTTAAGTTTCAGCACATTTATTATCCACACATTGATTATCAGCGTAGTCCTCATGAGAGCTGCCCACCACAGCTGCAAATCCGTGCCCATCAGCTGCCAGTCATTGCCCACCATAGTGCCAATCCGTGCCTGTCACAGTGCTAATCAGTGCCCATCACAGTGCCAACCAGTGCCCATCAGTAACACCTGTCAGTACCTCATCATCAGTGCTGCCCATCCGTGCCATCTATTAGTGTCCATCAGTGCCACCTGTCAGTGCCAATCAGTGCTGCCTATCAGTGCCCATCAGTGCTGCCTGTCAGTGCCCATCAGTGCTGCCTGTCAGTGCCCATCAGTGCCCCCTATCAGTGCCCATCAGTGCCACATATCAGTGCCCATCAGTGCCACCTATCAGTGCCCATCAGTGCCACCTATCAGTGCCCATCAGTACTGCATATTAGTGCCACCTATTGGTGCCCATCAGTGCAGCATATCAGTACCCCATATCAGTGTCCATCAATTCTATATATTAGTGCCTCCTCATCAGTGCCCATCAGTGCCACCTTATCAGTGCTGCCTTATCAGTGTCGCCTCATAATTGCCCATTAGTGAAGGAGAAAACAAAATTCTATAATAGAAACTAAGCAAAACTTTTTTTTTCAAAAATTAAAAAAAAAATTTTGTTTGTTTAGCAAAAAATTAAAACCGCAGAGGTGATAAAATACCACCAAAATAAAGCTCTATTTGTGGGAAAAAATGATAAAAATGTAGTTTGGTTACATTGTTGCATGACCGCACAATTGTCATTCAAAATGCAACAGAGCTAAAAGCTGAAAATGATCCTGGGCCGGAAAGGGCAAAGTGGTTAAAGTGAAACAAAAAGAATGAAAAATTCCTTTAAATATAGTGCCTTAGTCTGCCTGTAAAGTGGCACATCTGTACTGTGTATAGAACCTGCTGCAGCAAAACCGAACTAAAACTAAATTCATTTTCAAGGCTGCAAGCTGGTAATACAATTTTTTTTTTTTTAAATGGCATGGGGTCCCTCCAATCCATACTAAGCCCTTTGGGTCTGCTATGTATTTGAAGGTGAACTCCATGTCAAAATAAAAATAAAATGGTGTGGAGTAAGGATGAGCCGAACACCCCCCTGTTCGGTTCGCACCAGAACATGCGAACAGGAAAAAAGTTCGTTCGAACATGCGAACACCGTTAAAGTCTATGGGACACGAACATGAATAATCAAAAGTGCTAATTTTCAAGGCTTATATGCAAGTTATTGTCATAAAAAGTGTTTGGGGACCTGGGTCCTGCCCCAGGGGACATGGATCAATGCAAAAAAAAGTTTTAAAAACGTCCGTTTTTTCAGGGGCAGTGATTTTAATAATGCTTAAAGTCAAACAATAAAAGTGTAATATCCCTTTAAATTTCGTACCTGGGGGGTGTCTATAGTGTGCCTGTAAAGGGGCGCATGTTTCCTGTGTTTAGAACAGTCTGACAGCAAAATGACATTTTGAAGGAAAAAACTCATTTAAAACTACCCGCGGCTATTGCATTGCCGACAATACACATAGAAGTTCATTGATAAAAACGGCATGGGAATTCCCCAAAGGGGAACCCCGAACCAAAATTAAAAAAAAAAAATGACGTGGGGGTCCCCCTAAATTCCATACCAGGCCCTTCAGGTCTGGTATGGATATTAAGGATAACCCCGGCCAAAATTAAAAAAAAAAAATGACGTGGGGTTCCCCCTAAATTCCATACCAGACCCTTCAGGTCTGGTATGGATTTTAAGGGGAACCCCGCGCCAAAAAAAAAAAAAAAAACGGCGTGGGGCCCCCCAAAAATCCATACCAGACCCTTATCCGAGCACGCAACCTGGCAGGCCGCAGGAAAAGAGGGGGGGACGAGAGTGCGGCCCCCCCTCCCTCCTGAACCGTACCAGGCCACATGCCCTCAACATTGGGAGGGTGCTTTGGGGTAGCCCCCCAAAACACCTTGTCCCCATGTTGATGAGGACAAGGGCCTCATCCCCACAACCCTGGCCGGTGGTTGTGGGGGTCTGCGGGCGGGGGGCTTATCGGAATCTGGAAGCCCCCTTTAACAAGGTGACCCCCAGATCCCGGCCCCCCCCTGTGTGAAATGGTAAGGGGGTACATAAGTACCCCTACCATTTCACGAAAAAAGTGTCAAAAATGTTAAAAATGACAAGAGACAGTTTTTGACAATTCCTTTATTTAAATGCTTCTTCTTTCTTCCTTCATCTTCTGGTTCTTCTGGCTCTTCTGGTTCTTCTGGTTCTTCCTCCGGCGTTCTCGTCCAGCATCTCCTCCGCGGCGTCTTCTGTCTTCTTCTCCTCGGGCCGCTCCGCACCCATGGCATGGGGGGGAGGCTCCCGCTCTTCTCTTCTTCTCTTCTTCTTTTCTTCTTTTCTTCTTTTCTTCTCTTCTTCTCTTCTTCTTCATTTTCTTCTCCGGGCCGCTCCGCAATCCATGCTGGCATGGAGGGAGGCTCCCGCTGTGTGACGGCGCTCCTCGTCTGACAGTTCTTAAATAACGGGGGGGGCGGGGCCACCCGGTGACCCCGCCCCCCTCTGACGCACGGTGACTTGACGGGACTTCCCTGTGACGTCACGGGGAATGCCACAGGGAAGTCCCGTCAAGTCACCGTGCGTCAGAGGGGGGCGGGGTCACCGGGTGGCCCCGCCCCCCCGTTATTTAAGAACTGTCAGACGAGGAGCGCCGTCACACAGCGGGAGCCTCCCTCCATGCCAGCATGGATTGCGGAGCGGCCCGGAGAAGAAAATGAAGAAGAAGAGAAGAGGAGAAGAAAAGAAGAAAAGAAGAAAAGAAGAAGAGAAGAAGAGAAGAGCGGGAGCCTCCCCCCCATGCCATGGGTGCGGAGCGGCCCGAGGAGAAGAAGACAGAAGACGCCGCGGAGGAGATGCTGGACGAGAACGCCGGAGGAAGAACCAGAAGAACCAGAAGAGCCAGAAGAACCAGAAGATGAAGGAAGATAGAAGAAAGAAGAAGCATTTAAATAAAGGAATTGTCAAAAACTGTCTCTTGTCATTTTTAACATTTTTGACACTTTTTTCGTGAAATGGTAGGGGTACTTATGTACCCCCTTACCATTTCACACAGGGGGGGGGCCGGGATCTGGGGGTCACCTTGTTAAAGGGGGCTTCCAGATTCCGATAAGCCCCCCGCCCGCAGACCCCCACAACCACCGGTCAGGGTTGTGGGGATGAGGCCCTTGTCCTCATCAACATGGGGACAAGGTGTTTTGGGGGGCTACCCCAAAGCACCCTCCCAATGTTGAGGGCATGTGGCCTGGTACGGTTCAGGAGGGAGGGGGGGCCGCACTCTTGTCCCCCCCTCTTTTCCTGCGGCCTGCCAGGTTGCGTGCTCGGATAAGGGCCTGGTATGGAATTTAGGGGGACCCCACGTCATTTTTTTTTTTTAATTTTGGTTCGGGGTTCCCCTTTGGGGAATTCCCATGCCGTTTTTATCAATGAACTTCTATGTGTATTGTCGGCAATGCAATAGCCGCGGGTAGTTTTAAATGAGTTTTTTCCTTCAAAATGTCATTTTGCTGTCAGACTGTTCTAAACACAGGAAACATGCGCCCCTTTACAGGCACACTATAGACACCCCCCAGGTACGAAATTTAAAGGGATATTACACTTTTATTGATTGACTTTAAGTATTATTAAAATCACTGCTCCTGAAAAAACGGCCGTTTTTAAAACTTTTTTTTGCATTGATCCATGTCCCCTGGGGCAGGACCCAGGTCCCCAAACACTTTTTATGACAATAACTTGCATATTAGCCTTTAAAATTAGCACTTTTGATTTCTCCCATAGACTTTTAAAGGGTGTTCCGCGGCATTCGAATTTGCCGCGAACACCCCAAATTGTTCGCTGTTCGGTGAACTTGCGAACAGCCAATGTTCGACTCGAACTCGAAGCTCATCCCTAGTGTGGAGTCCCCCACAAAACCTACAACAGACCCTTATCCAAGCATGAAGCCTGGCAGGTCAGGAAAGGGGGGGATGAGTGAGCGCCCCCCCTCCTGAACCATACCTGGCCATATGCCCCCCCGCCCCAAAGCACTTTGTCCCCATGTTGATTGGGACAAGGGCCTCATCCCCACAACCTTGGGCTGTGGTTGTGGGGGTCTGCAGGCAGGGGATGTACCCCTACCCATTCATCAAAAAAGTGTAAAAGTAAATAAAAACAGGAGACAGTTTTTGACAATTCCTTTATTAAAAATAAAAAAAATAGTGTCCCCCTATGTAAATCCATCATCAATCATAACACTGCTACCATCACCGGACCTGAAAAAAAAAAAAAAAGCTCCGCTGTCAACTAACGCAAACCCGCACAGAACATTATTTTTTATTTTTTAATAAAGGAACTGTCAAAAGCAGTTTAATACTTTTTGACACTTTTTTGGTGTATAAGTAGGGGTACCCCTTACTTATTCACATGGGGGGTCAGGATCTGGGGACCCCCTTGTTCAAGGGGGCTTCCAGATTCTGTTTAGCTCCTTGCCTGCAGACCCCCACAACCACAGCTTAGGGTTGTGGGGATGAGGCCTTTATCCCCATCAACATGGGGACAAGGTGCTTTGGGGTGTCTCCACCCCTTTACAACCAGCGATTCACTGCGCCCTGATTGGGAAAAGCTTTGCAAATTTGGGTGTTCGCCGAAAGGGCAAACAGATGATGTTGGGGCCAAACTTTTGCTCAACCATTCGCCCAACTCTACTCTGTCTATTACTCTTTTAAACAACTGCTCCAGTCACCCTCTTGCTCTGTTCAACACACTTTTACTCACATCTTCATTCTCTTCCTATTTACTGATATCTTCCCCCTCCCCTTTAAAATGTGAAATTCTTCATCGAACATCACCAGTCTAGACAACCTAAGACCCATCTCCTTGCTCCCGTTCACCTCCAGACTGTACTGTCTCCCTTTATTTTGTAAAGTGATGGGCATTGTAATTTGGGCGCTGTACCATAAAAACCCTGTATAATGATAATAACAAATATAATAAATCAAGAACAAAGAACAAAATGTTAGAGACTGAATCTGTAGTTTTAATTTGTGTTTATTAAATTAACAATTAAACATAAATGCACTCACTTTAATTATTAAATGCTTAATAATTAATCATCATGTAGAAGAAGTTAGAAGAAATTGTAATCTCTTATGATTGTTATTTAAATATGGTGGATTACACTATTGTATCCTAGTGCATGCATAACATATTTTACAAGACCTGGACATATTTAACAATGCAAGTAAGTATATAGTTTCTAGTAACCCATATCAATCAGAAATAATCCTTGTATTAATCTGTTTAAAAGGTATTAAAATAAATATCCTATTGGTAGGTATATATTCATGAACTTGCAATAAATTAGTACATATTTCATTTAACCAAGAGATCTGTACTCAGGAAATTAGCCAATCATGTGCAGAGTAAAAAAAAAAAAAGGATTTTCCTTTCCATATGATTGTATAATAAAAGTAAATACCATGAAGTGTGTACTATTAAAATAATATGTTTCATTCAATGCACCATTTTGTTATGTAAGCTCATTTGAGAGAAAAAATTAAATAAGCATTTGGCCTTTCCTTTGATTTAAAATACATGTGTCTATAACTATCATAGATGCAAATAAAGTAATTTTCAGTAACAGTAATTAACTTTAGCTCATAAGTTCATACCTGGTTGTGTAGCTAAAAGTGCACTCTAAGCTTATAAACCAATGAATTTCTTTGGGCCTATCCAGATAATTTTAGTTCTTACCAGTGTAGAAGTTCATGAATAAAAGTGAGATAGAAAGAAAGTCTCTTCAGAGATAAAATAATTGTCTTCTGTGGTTTCTGTGTCAGTTACCATGCTCTGTCTTTTGGTCTTTTTCAAATAAAACGTTAATCACAGTGCATTGTGCTCTTGCAGAATGAGTTATTATACCTCATGGATACCTGAAGGTGAAGGTGCCCCATGTGAATACTTAACTTCCTCTAGTGTTAAAAATAGGATGAGCTCTGGGTTTTTCTCTGGATGAAACACATCTATTTAAACGACAATTAATTTTGCAATTGTCTAGAGATAAACACAAAAAAGAAAGTATATATATCTCTATCTTTAGCTAAATTAGATACACAGTTGTAAAAAAGATTAGCTCATTGTTTTCATTGTAGCAAAAGGAACGTTGTGCATTTGTCTATTATATCCAAGTCTTTTCTAGAAACAGCAGTTTTAGAGCTACTCTTTGATTCCAAATATTTTTTTACAATTCCTTATAATAAGACCACAGTGTAATAGTTGCAAGGAGACTGCTATATTCATATCTTCATAAATATACATGAACTTCTTAGAATTCCTCATGCAATCTCAGCTTCTTTCGGCCTTCTCTTTTTCCATTTTTTAATGCATACAAGAAAAAGTATAATGATGTTAAGAATTAAATTCATAATACCAAATAGTTCTTATATCATGAATAATTATTATTACCAAAAGCAATTCTTTAGTTGGTAAAGTAATCAAGTAATCAAGAACAGTGCATTTTAATCAGTTGCCATTAGAGATAAGAAAATCATTGTGTCTTAATTCACTAATACAAGTCAAAAAGGTATGGGTAGACACCTTACTATGCTCCAACCCCTTATCTCCCCTCAGCGTAATATTTGAGTATAAATAAGCAATCCTGAAATAATTACTCTTCCACACTGCAAAAACAAGACATTTAACACATTGTAGTTTGTCAGTCCTTAGATTCAGTAACTGCATTAGTTTTCATTTCATTTTCAGCACTTATTTCTTCCTGTGGTAGGATAACAGTGCTTACCCGCTGTACTGAATCTATGAAGGATTAGTGTTGTCACCGTAGGTAAGGAAAATGAAATACCCACTCTCATCTTTCCATTACATTGGAAAAGTGTTTTGTAGTCCACAAAGATAAATAGGAACAATGCTAACTAATAGCAACGCAGGACAAAACTATATACAGTATACCATATCAGAGCAGACAAGTACATCATTTAAAATATTTTTTCATTTTATTAGGGTTCACATTAGAATGCAAATTGTTAGTTGTTAATTGTTAGAGTCCACTGCGAATTCTATCTCTTGAAAGTCATCAATTTAAAAATTATCGTTCACAGCCCACAAGCTAAGCTTAAACCCGATTATTTGTGCTTATGCAATATATATTTTTTCTATTGTCAACACTTGAGTAACATTTCAGTATTATAGACTACAGCAATATATAAATATTGTGAAATGAGCTAAAACTTGTGTTTTGTTGACAGGATTGTATAGGTAATACATATCTAAAATAATATAAAACACAAAATAAATATAATATCCAGTACATTTTAGTGAAACATTTTCCCATTGTCTGTAATGCTTACTTTTTTTTAGCTCTAATCTTCTTTACTATTGGCCTAAGTGGGCATTTACCGTACAAGCAGCATGGGAGAGTGAATAGATATCATAAAGGACAGTTTACCTACATAAACAGCGCCGGCATTGCAACTGACGGCGCCGGGCTGTGGCTTCACAGCCTGGCACCCACTGCGCATGCACGAGCGGCGCTGTGCACCGTGATTGGCTGCTTAGTCACCTGGGACCTGTAATGGGTCCCAGATGATTGACAGGAGGGAGGGAGCAGAGCGGAGCCCTTCCTGTGCATAGGGGGAAGTGATGTCACCAGCCCAGGCACTGGAAGGGGCAGACTATGAGGGACCCCCTAGCAACAGGCATTTAGAGGTAAGTTAAAAAAAAAATATCCAAATGTTTTTTTGTTTTTTTGTTTTTAGGATTTTTCATGTATTTTTGTTTTTTTGGGTTTAACATCTGGCACACATGTAAAAAAAAATAACACATTTTTAATGGGAAAAAAAGTCCACATTCTGCACCAAATGAGCTTACACTCCAAAGATCAAGACAATTGAAAGGCTTTTGTGATGTAGCCTCGCAATCTTATTTCCTCTCCTCTTATTTACAGAAACATAGAAATAAAGTGTGGGGGCATGGCCTAGCACTGGACCGTGATGGCAGCTTAGAAAGAGAGCTCTGACATCTAGGGCTTCAGCACAAGCATTTCATAGGTGGAACTGCTTGAAACTGAGAGGAAGGAGATGGCCGGGATAAGCACTTTAGCCACCCACTCACAGTCAGACCCGAGCACGCAGCTCAGCCAGACTATTCCGGCGTTATTCAGAACCCAGAAGGCGGAATTGCAGGCCTCCACTCAGGCCTCAGATCTTGATGCTACTAGCCAGCGCAGTGCACTCGATCCCTCAGGACAAGCAGGCACTTCCACACTCTGCCCTCAGCCCTCACCACTCCTCAGCCTAGCGGATCTACAGCTAGCTGCGCTGGACATCAAGACCACACTCTCCGCAGCGATTTTGGATCTCAAAATGGACCTCAGAGTGGTGGCATCCCAACTAGAGCAGCGGTCATGACACACGGAGCAGCTATACAGCAAGTGCAGTAGGTATCCAGTGCCCATGACCAGCTTCTGCTTGATATGCACCGCCATATGGAGGACCTGGATAACAGGGGCCGGAGACACAATTTGAGATTTAGGGGGATCCCTGAGTCCATAGAAGGCCCTCGGTTGCAGCAAACAATATGGGCGATCTGTAATACTCTATTGAGCAGGCCTCCAAAATGCACCCATAGAGATGAAGAGATGTCACTGGGCGCTTAGACCTAAAGATTGTGATACTGATCCCCCCAGAGACATAGTTTGCTGTCTGGTCTGCTTCAGCCAGAAGGAGGACATATTGCGCAAAGCCCGCAACCAGGGACAGCTACAGCATGAGGGCATCCCCATACAAATTTATCAAGATTTATCCACTGTCACATTTCAGCACAGATGAAAACTCCACCTCCTTCTTAATGTCTTGAGGGACAGGCATATCATATATCAATGGAAGTTCCCCTTCTGCTTGATGGCGACCACAGGGAATCGAACAGCCTCCCTACGCACACCAATGGAGTTACAAGCTTTCTGTGATACCCTGGGCATCAGGGTACCCTGGGCATCTACCCGATGGTAGATGTTCCAGAGTGGTATAGCTCATTCATGTAACCAGAGCCCTGGATCAACGTTCAACAAGAGATGACCCCATGCTCGCAACGCAACAGGCAGAGGCACTGCAGATCCTCTTCTATTTCTTCTCAGAGAGGTCTGGATTAAATCACAGATCGCAATCCTGGAGCTGTGCCTTCATCTCTTCTCCAGAGAACAGACAAGTGAGTCCAGACTATCTGGTATCGTGAGGTGCTCTCTTTTGGAGGCTTTCTGTGTATTTTTTGGCAGGTTTTGTTATTTCCTACAACTGTAAGATGCTCGCTGCACTAATGATGCTCCTGACTCAGCATAATAAAGATACTTACCACTATGCCCTTCCTGGTTGGCAGAAGACAACTTTGCCGTGGTCGTTGTTTACAGGTTTGACTGTGCTGTTATATCTTTAACTGTTATTGATTTATCTACTTCTTGCTTCAATAAAGCACTTCCCTACTACCTGGAGGTGAGACACTTATGTTTCCAAAAGGCACTCAATCTATTGACATTCCAAGACCTACAAGACTTAGAACTCATGCAACGGTTTGTGCATCAATATGCCTACACAGGCCCAAAGGGGTGTGTTACACTATTTTGTGCCTTCTCAGTGACTCAGTATTCAGAAACACAATCACCAGATTGAGCTGAAGGTTGTTAGGGGGACTATGAGGTTTTTCCAATATGCATTTCCTTTTCCATACTAGTCAGTTTGATTTAACCTTGTGACAACGATTCTGTCTCGTAGATAGGATCAAGAATAATTATACAATTTTGAGTATATGCATACTATGCAGTAACTTAAAAGGGCATTGACTAACTGAGATGCGGGTTTCCTTACTGACTGACATCTTGGTTATTCTAAGGGGAGTACCTAGGCTTCATGCACAGACTGATTTCAGTCATACTTAACCATTCTGCCGAAGCCTCGGTGCTACCTACATTGAATTAGACTTGAGTGCTGGGGTCTTGAGTGGGTGGAATCTTGGGCTTAACTACTTGCTTATCCCCAATGGAAGCACTTATATAGGTGGATCTAAGGATGAGCCGAACACCCACCGGTTCGGTTCGCACCAAAACATCCAGACAGGTGAGAAGAACACACGAACACTGTTAAAGTCTATAGGACACAAACATGAAAAATCAAAAGTGCTCATTTTAAAGGCTTATATGCAAGTTATTGTCATAAAAAGTGTATGAGAACCTGCCCCTGGGGACATGTTTCAATGCAAACAAAGTTTTAAAAATTGACGTTTTTTCTGGAGCAGTGATTTTAATAATGCTTAAAGTGAAACAATAAAAATGAAATATTCCTTTAAATATTGTGCCTGAGGGGTGTCTATAGTATTCATGTGGCGCAGTTTTCCAATGTTTAGAACAATACCACAGCAAAATGACATTTCTAAAGGAAAAAAGTCATTTAAAACTGATTGCGGCTGTAATAAATTGTTGGGTCTCGGCAATATAGAAAAAACTCATGGAAAAAAACAGCATGGGTCCCCCCCAGTGCATTACCAGGCCCTTTGGGTCTGGTATGAATATTAAGGGGAACCCTGAACCAAAATTTAAAAAAAAATTCCACGGGGGTCCCCCCAAAATCCATATCAGGCCCTTCAGGTCTGATATGGAAATTAAGGGGAACCCTGTGCCAAATTTAAAAAAAAAGGTATAGCCCCCCCAAAATCCATACCAGACCCTTTAGGTCAGACCCCCTATATAACAGCTGTCACCTAGAAGAAGCATCACTCGGCGAGAGCCTCCCATGGAGGCGGAACTGTAGCAGCTTTTTTTTTCTTCTTCTTTTTTGGTCTGTCGAGCGGCGTGGATTTACATTGCGGGACATTTTAAATTTTTAATCTTTTAATCAAGTACTTGTCCCAAGCTGTCTCTTGTCTTTTTTACCATTTTTGACATTTTTTTTGTGAAATTTTAGGAGTACAATGTATCCCCTTACCAATTCACATAGGGGGGCTGGGATCTGGGGGTCCCCTTGTTGCCCCCTTGTACCGGGCAAGGGTTGTGGGGATGAGGCCCTTGTCCCCATCAACATGGGGACAAGGTACCTTGAGGTCAGACCCCAAAGCACCCTCCCCATGTTGAGGGCATGTGACCTGGTACGGTTCAGGAAGGGGGGCGCTCTCTTGTCACCTCTCTTTTCCTGTGGCCTGCCAGGTTGCGTGCTCAGATAATAGTCTGGTATGGATTTTGGGGGCCCTACGCCATTTTAAAAAAAAATTTTGGCGCAGGTTTCCACTTAAAATCCATACCTGAAGGGCCTGGTATAGATTTTGGGCGACCCCACGCAATTTTTTTTTAATCTTTGGTTCAGGGTTCCCCTTAATATTCATACCAGACCCAAAGAGCCTGGTATTGGACTGGGGGGAACCCATGCCATTTTTTTTAATGAGTTTTATCTATATTGCCGAGACCCGACAATTCATTACAGCAGCTGTTATCAGTTTTAAATGACAATTTTTCCTTTAGAAATGTCATTTTGCTGCAGTACTGTTCTAAACACGGAGAAAATGCACCACTTTACAGGCATATTATAGACAACCCCCCCCCCCCCAGGCATGATATTTAAAGGAATATTTCATTTTTATTGTTTCCCTTTAAGCATTAAAAAAATCACTGCTTTGAAAAAAAGGGCCGTTTTTAAAAAAAAATTTGCATTGATACATGTCCCCTGGGGCAGGACCCAGGTCCCCAAACATTTTTTATGACAATAACTTGCATATAAGCCTTTAAAATTAGCACTTTTGATTTTTCATGTTAGTGTCCCATAGACTTTAACGGCGTTCCAGCGGCTTTCGAATTTGCCCTGAACACTGCATATTGTTCGGTGTTCACCGAACATCCGAACAACCAAAGTTTGGCCCAAACTTATGCTTGATAAATAAAGCAAAAAGTGTGGCACTAGGTGTTGTCTGTTATTACATAAAAACCTCACCAGAATGGAAATCTGGAGGCAGGCTGTGCAATAAAAGCTTTAATGAAAACACTTGAACTGAAAAGTGTAAAATAACTGTGGAAAAAATAAAAAACTAAAGCATACAAAAATAAATGTGTAAACCCATATGACATATATCTTCAAATGTGATCTGAAAACACACATGTAGGTAAAAGGAGTGAGTGTGTGCATTCAACACATATCCAGCTATATGTATCGCTATATATAGAAAAAAATAAGTTGCTAGTACTCAATAACCAAAAAAATGAAATATGAGTAAAGTATTGTGCATGAATTAGGATATGTGCAAAAAGCTAAATCTGGTATATAGTAAGGTCGCAGATATAACAATAACTGTGAAGCTAAACTATAAATATAGTTTAATGCATAGACTGGAATACATATAAGATAT
This sequence comes from Aquarana catesbeiana, assembly GCF_042186555.1. NCBI lineage: Eukaryota > Metazoa > Chordata > Amphibia > Anura > Ranidae > Aquarana > Aquarana catesbeiana. The sequence continues at coordinate 462,570,580 of NC_133324.1, read as the reverse complement.
TTAGAGTATCGCATATGAATGCAGTTGCAGGCTTAACTACAACTGCCAGACATACATATTAAAGAAAGATAAGACTCTGGGGTCTGATGTCTCAAATTCAACCATATGTGTCTCCTGTGAAAATATAAAAACTGTATACGATGGCTAGTATAAAATACCACTGGAGTGTGAAATATAAACTAAAATGTGTAGATTAATGGTGGTAATATGCACATATGGATAGGTTTTGTCTCTAACAATAATCAAACATGATCTGTACACAGTATCAATATAAACGCTGATGCGGTTGTGAGAAGTCAATATTAAATGCCACCACTGAAGGGGAAAAAATTGAATCCGCATGAACATGTATCGAATGGTCGTATGAATGGCTTCAATGTCTTGTACATCTATATAAAGTTATTTAATCGGTGTAATCAATATTGAAAGCTACCCATTAAGTATGGAGGCCACCGACAGCCAGGCAAAGAGCATTTTCAGAGGATGACTAATAAAACTCGAATTCCTCTCAGTTCAGTTGAATTGAAATAAATCTCATTAAATTCAGTAAAAAAAAAAAAAAAAAAATATTGAAAGTAGGCACTCAAAACAATACTGGTCATAACTTCAAAATAGTAGGGGAGAAGCTGGAGTACCCTTACCGGAACAGGTAGACTCACAAGCCGGATGCGGTGAGTCAAATGAGCTTGTACCAGAAAATGGTAAATGGAAAGGTTTGCCCAAAGGAGTGTAGATGAGGAACTGTATCCAAGAACTGTATCCAAGAACTGTATCTGTGGGAGACCCTGGTTATTACTCACCAACCATCTGGTATGGATGTTACTGACTTGGAACCTCCATAGTTGTAAAACTGTAGCGGGATTGCCAGCCCTGATCTCCAATCCTCTTATCAATGATGGAAATTCCCAAAAGGAAAAAAGAAGAGAAGGTGCCGCCACATAGTATAAATCCGCATAGGAAAATTTATTTTTAAAAACTATTTCCAGACCCCAAACAGACAGGGGCAGAATGTGAATCAAACAGGATATAAACGCGTTGGGTTTGATATGCCTGCTTAGCCACTTTTACTGCACAGCCTGCCTCCAGATTTCCATTCTGGTGAGGTTTTTGTGCAATAACAGACAGCACCTAGCGCCACACTTTTTGCTTTATTTGTCACTTTACAATTTGTCTAATTGTTGTGTTGGCTGCTCACCACTACAGTTGGCGCGGTATTTTTACTCACTTTTGCACCAAACTAATGCTCGGGCCAAAACGTTCGCCCATTGCTAGGTGGATCAAGCTATTAGTGCTCCACAAGTTTAGAGCTGATTATGTATGCACAATGTCATTCACTAGAGTTTTGTGTGTTTTAGTGAATACTGTTCTGGGTTGCTGGAGGCGTACTTTTGTGGGGATGCATGTCTTCAGATTTCTAGCTCTTGGCTCATTGACACATGCCTCCCTTTTTGAGGGCTTTCCAGTGGTGGCATGTCTCACTGCAATCCAGACAGCTTGGTCCACTTTAAAGTTTGCTCCATTACCTGTAGTACTGAATAATGGGGGGTCCAAGACCAGAACCTCTTCTACCTCTCTTTTTGGTAGGAGAGGGTTCCTCTCTGATCCCCCCATTGCTAACTGATGAAGCTTTTCCTTATATATATGTTTTATTGACTAAACACCTTGTCAACATTGTTGAGTAGTTCCGTGTTATGCCGCGCACACACGGTCGGACTTTCCGATGGAAAATGTGCGATCGGAGCTTGTTGTTGGAAATTCTGACCGTGTGTAGGCTCTATCGGACTTTTTCCATCAAAATTTCCGAAACACAAAGTTTGAGAGCTGGATCTAAAATTTTTCGACAACAAAATCCGTTTGCATAAATTTTGATCGTGTGTAGACAATTCCGACGCACAAAGTGCCACGCATGCGCAGAATCAAGCAGAAAAGCAGCACTAGCTATTGACCTTCATTTTTCTCAGCTCATCGTACGTGTTGTACGTCACCGTGTTCTTGACGTTCTGAATTTCCAACCAACTTTGTGTGACCGTGTGTATGCAAGTTTGAGCCAACATCCGTCGGAAAAATCTGATTGATTTTGTTGTCGGAATGTGCGATCGTGTGTACAGGGCATGAGTCTTCTCTCCCACCTCAGTGGTGGGAGAGTGGCAGGTTCCTCTTTGAAAATATCCGACTTCCCCTCCCTTTCCCACATCTTCCCGAACCCCGCCTAGGTGGACTAGCAGGCCTGTTCCCACCTCCGGTAGTTGATTTACGAGTTCCCCTTATTTTAGGTGAACCTCATGTTTTTTTGTTTCTACTCAGCTCCACTCTGGGATAAGCTCCAGCTCCATCCTCTAATATTCTTCTTTTCATCCACACCTCTCCCCTACACTAACCCCCCACCTTTTCCCTTTTTTTTCTCTCCTGGCTGTTTTTCTCCCTCCCTCCCTCAACAGCCCCCTCCAAGCACACACTTCACTGGTTGTCCACCTTTAGGCAGTCCCCAGATTGCTAACCCCATAGATTTCAACATGACAAATTCTTCCTTATGCTCAGCTCCTCTCTCTCTTAAGGTATATTCACATAATGTTAAAGGACTAAATGTCCCTAAAAAATGCAGCAGTGTCCTGGCAGAAGCACACCGACTTAGTGCAAGTCCTTTTTCTCTATACCACATGCTCTGATTCAAAGTCCAAAGGCGTTTCAATCTTGCTTTCCAAAGCCTTTTCCTTCAACAACAAAGACTAAATATGGACCCTGAGGGGAGATTTATATTCCTGAAAGACACGTGGAACAACAGGCCAATAATTTTGGCCAATGTACAGTGGGGATGGAAAGTATTCAGACCCCCTTAAATTTTTCACTCTTTCTTATATTGCAGCCATTTGCTAAAATCATTTAAGTTCATTTTTTCCTTATTAATGTACACACAGCACCCCATACTGACAGAAAAACACAGAATTGTTGACATTTTTGCAGATTTATTAAAAAAGGGAAACTGAAATATCACATGGTCCTAAGTATTTAGACCCTTTGCTCAGTATTTAGTAGAAGCACCCTTTTGATCTAATACAGCCATGAGTCTTTTTGGGAAAGATGCAACAAGTTTTTCACACCTGGATTAGGGGATCCTCTGCCATTCCTCCTTGCAGATCCTCTCCAGTTCTGTCAGGTTGGATGGTAAACGTTGGTGGATAGCCATTTTTAGATCTCACCAGAGAGGCTCAATTGGGTTTAAGTCAGGGCTCTGGCTGGGCCATTCAAGAACAGTCACAGAGTTGTTGTGAAGCCACTCCTTCGTTATTTTAGTGTGGACAAGTGTGGCGCTAAACTAACAATACTCTACATGTACGTCATTGGGCAAAACCAAACAGAATATCAATCTGAAAGGCAACATGCGCAATGAAACAAATTAATGAAACACAAAAATGTTAGTGTAAGGACTGTTAGCTGACCCTAACAGAAATAATTCAAAAACATTAATTAATTGTGTCCTACAATGAGGGACTGAAAACAAAAGGTGAGGAGAGGTTACATGTATGAAAACTCTCATGAACTAGTACTCATATCAAAATAATAACCCACTGTTAGAAGTGTGAAGCAAAAGTGCAGGATAATAACAGAATGGGTAAGTGAATACAATAATAATGACAATGATGTGGATATAGGTGACTGGAATGTGAAAAATGTCAATACTCAAGCTCTTAATAGAACAATACATCTGACATGAATTGTGTACTGCTGATAGAGCCACAAGTCCAACATGAATGTAAGACCACAGATGGGTCTATAGCTGGAACAATCGGCAACGACCAGGATAAATGGTGTGGGGTCCTTGAACCCAGGGATGGCATCAACACGGTATGGGATCCAACAGATGTATAAATGGGATAGGTAAATGTACCCTTACCGACAGTGGTGGACTCACCAGCCAGCGGCTTGGGAGTCAAACAGGCTTGCGATAAGGCTGAGGAGATGACCCGCTATCACCGGCAACAAAAGATGGAGGAGAGCTGCGGCACTCACCAAACAAACCTCTCTGGTCTCACCAGTAACCGATGTCCATGGCATGGAAGAGGAACTACTCGCAGGGGTCCGGCTTCATATGTTGGAGATAGATCCTCAAATATGATAGGGATCAAGAAGAAAAAAACTCCCCATAGTGTGAATCAGCTAAGTAAGAGCTTTTATTAAAAAACAGGACAGTAAAAACAAACTCTGATTCCAGGAAAGAGAGCCAGGTATAAAAAGCGCTTAGATCGATAGTGGCAAGACAGGCAAAACAACCCGACGTGTTTCGTCCGATAGGACTTCAACTGGGGTATATGACTGTCTGCCACTTATGCCTGTATATATCTATATTCTCATAATTACCAAATAATTGCACCTGTTTGCGCCATAAGTAACGCCACTTCCGGGTAGCCGAAAGATTGCGTCAGCATTCACAATGAGCCAATCACAAAGCCTATAGAAATGGCCCATAACCAAGCCTTTTGTTTTCAGTCACTCATTGTATGACACAATTCCTTAATGTTTTTGAATTATTTCTGTTAGGGTCAGCTAACAGTCCTTACACTAACATTTTTGTGTTTCATTAATTTGTTTCATTGCGCATATTGCCTTTCAGATTGATATTCTGTTTGGTTTTGCCCAATGACGTACATGTAGAGTATTGTTAGTTTAGCGCCACACTTGTCCACACTATAGTATTTTGCAATTTGTCTGATTGTTGTGTTGGCTGCTTTCTTTATCCTTTGTTTTGGTGGGCGCATTATTACTTTTGATTTCTTGGTATTTTTTAGACACTCATAGTGCTGCCTCCATTTAGCATTTTGTATCATCTATATTTAAGCCATGGATGTACTTGATTACCGGACTAACCGTTCAGTGAATACTGAGGGAGTTTTTACTCTTTTGAAAACAGACACCGAGATAGGGGGTCTGTTCCTCAGATTGAAAAATCTTATGGTATCCGAGCTCCATTTAGACTGGGACATCGTCTTTTTGGAGCAGTACTCTAAGGAGCGTATGGTTCATAGAGGACTTAGGTGGAATGTATATCCACAACAAGGGGATCTGGAACTAGAAACCTGGTTCCGATACTTCAATGAGGCAGGGATCTCCCTTTTAAATTTCCTTATGGATAAAAAAAAGAGCAAGAATGGTGGCTATTGATAGAGAGATAAAGGAGATCAAGGAGAAATTGGTTCCCTTTAGATCTTCCTCCGAATATGCTACACATTCAACATCGCTTAGGAATCATCTAGAAAAGGAAGAGAAGGACCAAAAGATTAAAAAACAAAAAAGTATACCAGGGATGTCAACGACTATAAAAACAGTTGTGTTTTCTCTTGGCAAAATAAGGATGAGGGTCCTGCCGTTCCTGATACTAGTTCATGTCAAATGGACGTATCGGAACGGCAACACCACCATTCCCAACCACCCCCACCCAAAAGGGGAGGAACAATAGATCACAGAGCTACAGATTACCCTCAATTAGTCCCCCCCAATACCCCAAAACCCTATTGGAAGGGACCTCCAACTAGCTCTAGAGGTAGAGACAGGGGAGGGAGAAGTAGGAGTAGAGGACAGAGAGATAAGCCCCATAATTATGACCAACAGAGGTCCACACCATGAAGAGAAAATCGTCCTGATAGATATAATGAGCACTACGAACATTATTATCCACAAAGAACGCTTATACGTACTTATAACAGATATTCACCCTTGAGGGAAGAGAGACCGCGTGAGAACCACAACTCCCATTATAGAGAGACTGACTCCAGCTATTATAATAGATCGCCCTTCAATTATAACCAACAACCAGGCCCCTCCTATCAAGGTGATTTTCCCAGAGAACCAGAGAGATACAAACGAGCCATAGACGGAAACGTGGGTCCAGAGGGGGGAGGCGCGCCCGAAAAAAGACAACGAGTTTGAAAGATAGTGGGATTTTCAACCTAAGTAAAGTGGTTTTGTCGGAAGGGGAACTTTCAGTCTTGGAAAAAGGCTTGAAGTTCGCCCCCCCTAATAGACTAAATAAATTCAGTACTTTCATAGACATTCAAAAATATGTACGTAAATTAAATATACAGAGATATATCCTTACTAACCCTACGAGACCAAAAGTAGAAGTTAACTGGCACATAGTCCATTCAGGACTTTCAAATCCTTCACTTTTTAACCCTCCTGGTCCCACTGATCCTTCCATCAAAGTCTTTCGTGATCATGTTGTACACGATCTAGATAAATTACCTGTTAAAATGTCCTATAGTAACCCCACTTTAAAAATTGGGCTTAAGAAACTCTGTGAACGCAAAGATTTAATTATCCGCCTCGCGGATAAGGGAGGGGGGTTAGTCGTCTTAGACAAAGATGATTACCATTCTGAAATGACCCGAATCTTAAGCGACACAGAGACTTATTCTAGGATTTATAGTAACCCCACCATCGCCTATAAAAGACTACTCACAGATCTGGTTGATACCGGGTTTCAATTAGGCATTCTTAACAATAAAGAAAAAACTTTCTTGATTCCAGTTGCTCCGAGAATTCCGATAATATATTACTTACCTAAAGTGCATAAAAGTGTCACCAAGCCCCCCGGTCGCCCTATCATCAGCGGCATTGATTCTATTACCTCCCGTATAGGGAAATATGTAGATTTTTTCTTACAACCTATTGTCCAATCCTTACCATTGTACTTGAGAGATACCAAAGACACTATTTCTAAGTTGAATAACATTACGTATAGCAGCAATCTCCTTTTAGTGACAGCTGACTTTACGTCACTATATACCTCCATACCCCATGATGCAGGTTTTGCAGCTGTTGAACTCTTCTTATCCAGGGAAGAGTCCATCCCCAGAACCCAGCAGAGATTCATTATGGACCTGTTGAGGTTCGCGGCCAAACATAATTATTTTTGGTACAATGGGGACTTTTTCATCCAACAAAAGGGAGTGGCTATGGGCGCTAAGTTCGCCCCTAGCCTGGCCAATATTTTTATGGCCCGCTGGGAGGAGGATGTCGTCTATGCCCTTGACCCTCCAGAGCTGGTTCTCTGGGCTAGGTACATAGACGACATCCTCCTCCTGTGGAGAGGGAGTATTGAGTCTTTGCATACTTTCTTGTCCACTCTTAACGATAATGAAATTGGGATTGAATTAAAATATGAGGTGTGCTCTTCTGCTATCCACTTTTTAGATCTAGAGATACTAGTAGTTGATAATCATTTGGTAACTAAGACGTTTTTTAAACCTACCGACCGGAATGGTTACATTCCGGTCGATAGTTGCCATCATGCTACCTGGCTAAAATCAGTTCCACGTAGCCAGTTTACACGGATCCGACGCAACTGTAGTAATCTGTCAGACTATTTCCTTCAGACACAGATCCTAAAGTCTCGGTTTGTTGATAAAGGGTACAACTCCATTGATATTGATAATGAAATTAATAACATTGCCCAGATCAGTAGAGAATCTTTGCTGGTTGGACAACCCAAAAGAGTTCATGACAATAAACATAAATGGTCCCTTCTGACAAACTTCTCTGTACAACACAAACAAGTTAAAGAGATCATATCAAGACATTGGAGGGTCCTTAAAAATGATCCAGTATTGGGTCCTGTTCTCCCGGAACGAAGTGCGGTAATTTATAGAGGGGCCCCATCAATTAAAAGTCAGGTTGCTCCTAACATTACTGAACCCCCTGTGATTCGATCTTTCTTCCACAACATGAAAGGTTTTTTTCCTTGTCGCCGCTGTAATGTGTGCTTACATAATGTTTGTGGAAGGAGAAAAACCGAGACGTTTGTCTCTACTTCCACAGGGAGAGAATATAAAATCAAACATTTCCTGACCTGTGAAACTAGATTCGTGGTCTATTTGATCACGTGTCCATGTAAAAAACAGTATGTGGGCCGTACTATACGTACGTTCTCTGTGAGAGGGAATGAACATATAGCTAATATAAAAAAGGGCCTTACAAATCATAGCGTCCCCAGGCATTTTTTACATTGCCATAATCAGAATCCGAACGGAACCCAATTCCAAGTTATTGATAAATTTATTCCTAACTGGAGAGGAGATTCCCTGAAAAGGGGTGTATCCAAATTGGAGACGTTCTGGATACACCAATTAAAAAGTTATTTACCTTTTGGCCTCAATATTGATTGGGACATAAATGCCTTTATCAATCAGTCTTAACTTTTTCATTCTTCGTTTCTCATGTTCGCTGTTGTCTATGATTATCTGTCTGGCTCATATTATTATTTACACTTTGTTGTTGGCATGGTTCCATCCAGTAGCTCACTATGTAATATGCAAGTCATAGATGGGATGGGAGTTGCTTTGTTGTCATGTCTCTTTCCATATGATAACCCCCCTTTTTTTTATATTAGATGTAGTTTTTATATAAGATTTAGTTTTGTCATAAATATGCATAGATCACTGTTTTGATCTCGTCACATTGATTTATTTGAATGGGATTTTATTTAATATTGACTGACTTTCCATGCTATTTTAAATATATGTTTGCGCCATACCAGTATACACAATTATCCTCTTCACTATTTCCCTATTGTGTGGATTGAACCGCATTTGCGTTTCAACCTGAGTTTTGTGTTTTCCTGGTTCACATCCATCAACCTCATTGCGATTGAGGCGTGGTCCGCATATGCGCTCCACACGTTTTATCTGTTATGTTAGTCACTTCAGGCTGCCGCTGGAATGACGTCACACGCTCTCAGCATTTCTATAGGCTTTGTGATTGGCTCATTGTGAATGCTGACGCCATCTTTCGGCTACCCGGAAGTGGCGTTACTTATGGCGCAAACAGGTGCAATTATTTGGTAATTATGAGAATATAGATATATACAGGCATAAGTGGCAGACAGTCATATACCCCAGTTGAAGTCCTATCGGACGAAACGCGTCGGGTTGTTTTGCCTGTCTTGCCACTATCGATCTAAGCGCTGTTTATACCTGGCTCCCTTTCCTGGAATCAGAGTTTGTTTTTACTGTCCTGTTTTTTAATAAAAGCTCTTACTTAGCTGATTCACACTATGGGGAGTTTTTTTCTTCTTGATCCCTATCATATTTGAGGATCTATCTCCAACATATGAAGCCGGACCCCTGCGAGTAGTTCCTCTTCCATGCCATGGACATCGGTTACTGGTGAGACCAGAGAGGTTCGTTTGGTGAGTGCCGCAGCTCTCCTCCATCTTTTGTTGCCGGTGATAGCGGGTCATCTCCTCAGCCTTATCGCAAGCCTGTTTGACTCCCAAGCCGCTGGCTGGTGAGTCCACCACTGTCGGTAAGGGTACATTTACCTATCCCATTTATACATCTGTTGGATCCCATACCGTGTTGATGCCATCCCTGGGTTCAAGGACCCCACACCATTTATCCTGGTCGTTGCCGATTGTTCCAGCTATAGACCCATCTGTGGTCTTACATTCATGTTGGACTTGTGGCTCTATCAGCAGTACACAATTCATGTCAGATGTATTGTTCTATTAAGAGCTTGAGTGTTGACATTTTTCACATTCCAGTCACCTATATCCACATCATTGTCATTATTATTGTATTCACTTACCCATTCTGTTATTATCCTGCACTTTTGCTTCACACTTCTAACAGTGGGTTATTATTTTGATATGAGTACTAGTTCATGAGAGTTTTCATACATGTAACCTCTCCTCACCTTTTGTTTTCAGTCACTCATTGTATGACACAATTCCTTAATGTTTTTGAATTATTTCTGTTAGGGTCAGCTAACAGTCCTTACACTAACATTTTTGTGTTTCATTAATTTGTTTCATTGCGCATATTGCCTTTCAGATTGATATTCTGTTTGGTTTTGCCCAATGACGTACATGTAGAGTATTGTTAGTTTAGCGCCACACTTGTCCACACTATAGTATTTTGCAATTTGTCTGATTGTTGTGTTGGCTGCTTTCTTTATCCTTTGTTTTGGTGGGCGCATTATTACTTTTGATTTCTTCGTTATTTTAGTTGTGTGCTTAGGGTCATTGTCTTGTTGGAAGGTAAACCTTCGGCCCAGTCTGAGGTCCTGAGCACTCTGGAGAAGGTTTTCATCCAGGATATTCCTGTTCTTGGCCGAATTCATCTTTCCCTTGATTGCAACCAGTCGTCCTGTTCCTGCAGCTGAAAAACACCCCCACAGCATGATGCTGCCACCACCATGCTTCACTGTTGGGACTGTATTGGACAGGTGATGACGAGCAGTGCCTGGTTTTCTCCACACATACCGCTTAGAATTAAGGCCAAAAAGTTCTATCTTGGTCTCATCAGACCAGAGAATCTTATTTCTCACCATCTTGGAGTCCTTCAGGTGTTTTTTAGCAAACTCCATGCAAGCTTTCATGTGTCTTGCACTGAGGAGAGGCTTCCGTCGGGCCACTCTGCCATAAAGTCCCGACTGGTGGAGGGCTGCAGTGATGGTGGACTTTCTACAACTTTCTCCCATCTCCCGCCTGTATCTCTGGAGCTCAGCCAAAAAGATCTTTGGGTTCTTCTTTACCTCTCTCACCAAGTCTCTTCTCCCCCGACAACTCAGTTTGGCCGAACGGCCAGCTCTAGGAAGGGTTCTGGTCGTCTCAAACATCTTCCATTTAAGGATTATGGAGGCCACTGTGCTCTTAGGAACCTTAAGTGCAGCAGAATTTTTTTGTAACCTTGGCCAGATCTGTGCCTTGCCACAATTCTGTCTGAGCTGTTCAGACAGTTCCTTTGAGCTAATGATTCTCATTTGCTCTGACATCCACTGTGAGCTGTAAGGTCTTATATAGACAGGTGTGTGGCTTTCCTAATTAAGTCCAATCAGTATAATCAAACATAGGCCCTCTAACCTGAGGGAGGAAGTGAAGACAGATCTCCTATCACAATTTGGATTAGCAGCAAGGATGGGAAGTGTTATCCTAATGGGGGATTTTAATTATCCAGACATAGACTGGGCAGAGGGAACCGCACATTCATCTAAAGCTCGCCAGTACCTTAATGTCTTGCAGGCCAATTTTATGGATTTTATGGGTCAGATGGTAGACGCACCAACTAGAAATGAAGCATTACTGGATCTACTGATTATCAACAATACAGACCTGGTCACGGATGTGGAAATTTAGGTAACAGCGATCACATGTCAATTAGTTTCAGTGTAAATCACACAAATAGGAAACATAAAGGGAATACAAAGACACTGAATTTCAAAAGAGCCAACTTCCCTAAACTACCTTGCTAGAAGGCATAAATTGGGATAAATTGGGATAAAATCTTAGGAACACGGAGGAGAGATGGGTTTTCTTTAAGAGCATATTAAATAAGGGCATTAGCCAATGCATCCCATTGGGTAATAAATTTAAAAAAGCGAACGAAAATCCTGGATGGCTTAACGCCAATGTAAAAATGCATGTAAAAGCAAAGGAGAAGGCCTTCAAAAAATACAAGGTTGAGGGATCATCATCAGCATTCAGACTTTATAAAGAATGCAACAAGAAATGTAAGGGTGCAATAAGGATGGCTAAGATAGAACATGAAAGACACATAGCGGAGGAGAGCAAAAAAAATCCCAAGAAATTCTTTAAGTATGTAAACAGTAAAAAAGGGCGGACAGACCATATTGGCCCCATAAAGAATGAGGAAGGACATCTGGTCACAAAGGATAGGGAGATGGTGAAGGTATTGAATTTATTCTTCTCCTCAGTCTTCATGAGGGAATCAGGGTGCTTCAGTAACCAAAACTGCAGTGTTTATCTTCAGGACACATCACAGGAAGCCCCTCCATGGTTAGCAGAGGACAGAATTAAAATTAGACTTGAAAAACTTAAAATTAATAAATCACCTAACATCAATAGTATGTGAACTCTTGGAGGGGATGATAAGGGACTATGTACAAGATTTTAGTAATGAGAATGGTATCATTGGTATCATTAGCAGTAATCAACATGGATTCATGAATAATTGTTCTCGCCAAACTTCTATGAGGAGGTGAGTTGCCAGCTAGATAAAGGAAGGCCCGTAGACGTGGTGTATCTGGATTTTGCAAAAGCATTTGACACAGTTCCCTATAAACACTTACTGTACTAAATAAAGTCCACTGGCATGGACCATAGGGTGAGTACATGGATTGAAAACTGGCTACAAGGGCGAGTTCAGAGGGTGGTGACAAATGGGGAGTACTCGGAATGGTCAACGGTGGGTAGTGGGGTCCCCCAGGGTTCTGTGCTTGGATCAATCCTATTAAATTTGTTCATAAATGACCTGGAGGATGGGGTAAACAGTTCAGTCTCTGTATTTGCAGATGATGCTAAGCTAAGCAGGGTAATAACTTCTCCACAGAGAAACCTTGCAAAACGATCTGAACAAATTAATGGGGTGGGCAACTACATGGCAAATGAGGTTCAATGTAGAAAAATGTAAAATAATGCATTTGGGTGGAAAAAATATGAATGCAATCTATACACTGGGGGGAGAACCTCTGGGGAATCTAGGATGGAAAAGGACCTGGGAGGCTCGGTAGATGATAGGCTCAGCAATGGCATGCAATGCCAAGCTGCTGCTAACAAATCAAACAGAATATTGGCATGCATTAAAAAGGGGATCAACTCCAGAGATAAAACCCTCATTGCTTTGTGCTGCACTCTAGTCGTTCCTTTGGTCAGGGACGATTGCATGTGTAGCGTTTTTTTATTTTTATTTTCGCTTTGGGCCATTGCTGTCTTTTGTTTGGGTGACATGGAGCGCTGACATGTAGTATCTCCACATTCCATTGCTGCTTTTTTTTCAATTGGACGGGTTGGCGGCTGTGACATGGTGCCGCATCAGCTGTTGCCATCAGTGTTAACCTATCAGGTTTTTCCTTTCAGGCGGCCGTGTCGCGGTATCGCGTCATCTGCTGCTGTCAACGTTAACCTATCGGGTTTCCTCACTGATGAGCATATGCGCCGTAGAGCATACTGCTTTGCTTTTCTTCCTGCGGCGCGCGTAATGATGTAGAGGTATCATCCTCGCGTCGCACGCCGGTGGATGACCAATTAGTTGTAATTCTCGTGTGTGCATGCACATAGAACGCCACACGAGATACGCACATTGTAATATGCCCAGCTGTTCTGTTTTGATGGATCATTTCCTCTTCAATCCACCTAATTAGCTTTCCTATTTATATGGCGTGTGGTGATCAGTAAAGCCACGCCTCTGAAGACATCCAATGTGATGAAACATGTCAGGCAGGTTGACACCAGCACGCTGAACGCTGCAGCCGATTGTCCTATTTGATGTATGCTTCCTTGAACTTATACTGTAAGTTACTACAATAAATTGTTTTTATATTCATTACAGGCTTCACTATGGGTCACTTATTTCTCTTCATGGGCATTTGCTGACTATGTTATTGAAAGTCCTGCTTCTGATGTGATTTCTGGGAGTCATTGATCTGTGGAGAATACCATCCGGATATTGCTGTCTGTATTGAAGAGGGGTTCCAGAGAGTTGAACTTACTGGATGTTACTGAGACTATCTATACATGCCTACTTTGCACAGCCATCTGGTAAGCAGACCGCCTTATCACGTGGTGTTGAGTGCTCCTCTATATATGCACTATAGCTGGTGATTGGATCTCTCCTGCTCTCCAGATCTTTTGAACTGTTTTTCCAGTTGTCATTTCCAGGGCGGCATTACATACTATTTGAATTTTCATGTTTGGATATCAACAAATTATGCTGGCTGCTTGTTTTTTATTAATCATAGATTAGCGCAGATTTCCCTTGTGATTTTAAAGCTAATAAAGGGTCTGGAAGATATTAGTTATGAGGAAAGGTTGCGAGCACTGAACTTATTCTCTCTGGAGAAGAGACGCTTGAGAGGGGATATGATTTCAATATACAAATACCGTACTGGTGACCCCACAATAGGAATAAGACTTTTTTGCAGAAGAGAATTTAACAAGACTCGTGGCCACTCATTAAAATTAGAAGAAAAGAGGTTTAACCTTAAACTACGTAGAGGGTTCTTTTCTGTAAGAGTGGCAAGGATGTGGAATTCCCTTCCACAGGCTGTGGTCTCAGCGGGGGGCATCGATAGTTTCAAGAAACTATTAGATAAGCACCTGAATGACCACAACATACAGGGATATACAATGTAATACTAATCACACACATAGTTTGGACTTCATGGACAAGTGTCTTTTTTCAACCTCACCTACTATGTAACTATGTAAACACAGGTGGACTCAAATGAAGGTGTAGAACCATCTCAAGGATGACCAGAATAAATGGATAGCACCTGAGTTAAATATATGAGTGTGAAAGCAAAGGGTCTGAATACTTAGGGCCATGTGATATTTCAGCTTTTCTTTTTTAAAAACTCTGCAAAAATGTCAACAATTCTGTGTTTTCTGTCAATATGGGGTGCTGTGTGTACATTAATGAGGAAAAAAAATGAACTTAAATGATTTTAGCAAATGGCTGCAATATAACAAAGAGTGAAAAATTTAAGGGGGTCTGAATACTTTCCTTCCCCACTGTATATTGCCCTAATACCAAACAGGTTGCTTTCCTGAGAGAGGTCACTATGAAACTCACATTGTTCCAGTTGGGTCTTCTAGTATTGGGAGGTGACTTCAACATCCCCCTGGACCCCCTGGTAGACACTTCCATGGGTACCTCCTCCCTTCCCTTCTCTGCTTTACGCCAAATCAAAATTTAATTGGCGTTCCTTACCTTGCATGACACCTGGAGGACCCTTTATCCCCAAGACTACACTTTTTCCTCTTCTCCACATAACCAGTATTTGAGGTTAGATTATCTCGTTATAACCCAATCGGACTTGCTTTACCTCCATAATGCTATCACAATTACCCTGGTATTTCCAGAAACAGTCACTTCCACCAAACTTTGGAGACTGAATGCGTCGCTTCTGGCGGATCCTGGTGATTTCGCTAATTTAAAACAAGGGATCCAGGACTTTTTCCTCCACAATGATACTCCTGATGTTTCTCCCATGACACAGTGGGAGGCTCACAAGTGTGTCTTTAGAGGTCAGTTACTGTCCATCTCAGCACGGAGGAAAAAAGAACATCAAGCATTGGTATTAGAGCTATCCTCCAGGATACGCACATTGAAAGCCCAACATAAACGTACTTTAGCACTCAAAGCATCGCAAGAATTGGTGGAAGCACGTTCACTTTTATGCCCCGTACACACGGTCAGATTTTCCGATGGCAAATGTCCGATCGGAGCATGTTGTCGGAAATTCCGACCGTGTGTGGGCTCCATTGGACATTTTCCATCGGATTTTCTGACACACAAAGTTTGAGAGCAGGAGATAAAATTTTCCGACAACAAAATCCGATCGCGTCAATTCCGACTGTGTGTGGCCTGTTCCGACACACAAAGTGCCACGCATGCTCAGAAGAAATTCTGACATGGAACAGCTCGGTCTGGTAAACTTAGCGTTCGCAATGGATACAGCACTTTCGTCACGCTGCAATGTTAAAAATGGTTTAATACAGCGCACTCTCTTCTTCTTTATAAAGTGACAAGAATTAAGTAGTTTTGCTGCTCATATTCACACACACTTCTCACAAACTTATTTTGTTACTATTTATCGTGATTCACTCAATATATTTTGATTTCTCACATCTGACAACATTATTTTGGTGTAATTTTTGTTTTTTTTGGCTTTAATGTAGATTTTTTTTTTGTGTTTGTATTTTTTGGAAGGGTGTTTTTTTTTTTTTTTGGATTTTTATTTGTACTCCCGAAAATTTTTGTGTGTGTGTTTTTTGTGTCAAGTTACCACAACACCATTGATATGTTGTTCTATTTAATCTGTAGGAGATTGTTTGGTGTTGTCTCTTGTTAATTTCACATTTTATGTTAGAAATGTACCTGAATCCTCACCAACAAACTGTCCTTTTTGGATGAAAACACACACAGGAGAGTAGAATTTCCCAAAATAAAACTTTTATTAAGGGCTCACAACTAAACAAAGAGGGAGGCAACGCTGGAGAAACAGCAGAGATGGGACCCCCAGGGCAGACATCAAAAATTTTCAAGCAAAATTGGTGGCCTGAGGAGTCCTTATCTAAGGGAGGGCAGTCTGGTCCAGAAGTCCCAGAGATCCGGAAAGCAGCAGATGAGATCTGTGTCCCCAGGCTGTGGTCATACGAGAGACTGCAGCTTCTGTCAGACCAGACTGAACCCAGGGTCATCACTCTCAGGTCTTCTTTCCACGCTTCCTTCCACACGGTGGCTGTGGTGGTGGAGTTGTGGCAGCAGGAGGAGGAGGATGGTCCAACTCAATCACGTCGGTCTTGGGTGTTAGTTCCCCACTCACCCCCTTAGTTAGGACTTTATAAATCAGTTGCTCACACAGGAGGCGTTGACTCTCCTGCATGCCCTGCAGTTTGGTGGCAGCCATGCAGGCAAAGGCCTCTTCAGGAGTGGGTAAGGCTCTGAGGGACGCAGAAGCCTCCTGAATGAGCCTGAGCACTGAATCCTGCATGGGAGTCATCTTCCTTGCTCTTTTATATGGAAGGCGGAGGGGAGGAACCTGCGATTCAGTCAGGCTGCGACTTGTCCCAGGCTTCTCTTGGCTGACACTTAGCCCCGCCTCCTCCTGGCTGCCACTAATCCCCGCCTCCTCCTGACTGCCACATTCCACAACCTCCTCCTGGCTGAGGTCTTCCTGTGTATGAAAAAGGGACATAGTTTTAGTATTTTCTTCATCAATCACACACAATTTTAACCTCCTGACTGTTGCAAATTGAATGTTAACAAATATAACAGACTATTATTCTGAGCCCAGCATTTTTGTTTCTTTTAACAATTTTGGGTGCCCACTACTGTCTATTAATATTTAAAACACTTTTTTTCAATCACCAATTAGTGATCAATCATAACATCTAGTAAACATCATTTCTTTATCGACCAGAAATCTGTAGAAGAATGCTATACCTGACTCCAGCTGGGCTCCTCCACTTCTTCCTAGCTGGAAGGCCCAGGTTGGACATCGGAAGCCTCAGCTGGGGTGGAAGGAAGAGTGGAAGGAAGAGTGGAGAGGGATTCCCTGACTTCTGTGTGGTCTGACAGAAATCGCTGTCTCTCATAGTACCACAGCCTGGGGACATAAATGTCATCTGCTGCAGCTCCGGACCTCTGGGAATCTGTGACCTTCTTGCGCTCCCTAAGATAAGTGCTCCTCAGGCCACCAATTTTGGTTTTTAAATAGGGGATGGTTGCTGTGGGGACCACCGGCTTCACCAAATCCAGCAGTTTCTCCAGCGCTGCCTGCCTCTTTTGTTTATTGTTATAATGGGGGTGTCTCACCTGCCACAGACAGGGCAGCTCCCTGTATTTGTCTATGAACAGGGGGAGGAAATTGTGGTCGTTGAACCCATCCATTTTCTCTGCAAGACACAAGACAAACCTTAAGGTCAGGCCAAACTCCCCTAATCTTGTTAAAATATAGGCTTCCATTTCGAAGCAGTATAGGCGCAAGTTTAGATCTTACCTTCGTTATCACGATCGGCGCCTCCGATGCTCCTTCCTCAGCTCACAGATTGTACGTAATACGCACGCGTGTTACGCTTTATACACACTGCGCATGCGTGTAACTCTGCCCGCCCCTGACGTTCTTTCTAGTCTATTCCCTGCCCCTTTTCGATCTGCGCAGTGGGGGAAGAGCACATGGCGGATACACAGCAGGATCGTGCTAATTGTAGCAACAAGGAGGAGGAAAGGCCGGATCCGGAAACGGCCCAATCCAGAAGGAGATTTCAGGCCTCAAATATGTCCTTTGGGGAGATGTTAGAGATAGTGGTATCCTGAAGAAGGCCGACTATGACGGAAGTATGGACCTTACCCCAACCCCAATGTCAGAAAGGCCAAGATCATGGCGAAAGTGGTCAAAAGTCTGCACCGGAAATTCGGGGTACGACGATCGAAAGATCAGCTCAGGAAGCGGTGGTCGGACCTCAAATTACGAGAACATGAGCAGTACAGAAAAATCCGGAGAGTGCTGCAAAAAATTAAGTAGTTGTGCTGTGTTCCTATTCTTTTGATGTTTATTACGTTCGTGCTGCTCCATGTGCTTTTAGGAACTGTTGTACAGTTTAAAATGGCAACTTTCATAAAACACCATTGTTTAGGCCATATGCATTTGGCCACCAATTTTATGCCCTATACTTGTCTGAAACGAATTTGGTTGTGTAAATGGCTTTGTTACTAGAATGAAATGCAAACTAGATTCTGTGTAAGGAGAGGACACTCAGCAGCTGTTTTCACATCTGGACACTGGAGCACTAGTGTGGGACACAAGAACACCATTTTTATTAGGGGGCCCACACAGGTGCTCCAGTGTATACTATAGGGGGGGCTACATCTGTGAAGCTTGTACCAAACAGGTAAAGTATTGAAGCTTGACAAAGGACACTGAAAATGTTACATTTTGGAACTCTGCTAAAATTGACAATTGTACCCCACTTCCAAGCAATGTTTCATATTTATAGTTCTGCCATCAAATATCTGTGTGCTAATTATACCATTTTGTTTTACATAGGGGATAAAAGACTCGGAGGACACCTCTCATCCGAGGAGACCAGAGCCCACCCCCCTCTGGAAGAAGGGGAAATACCCCCAACACAAGCTGAGCAGCAGGAAGAAGACGTGGTGGAACTAGTCACCACAACACGTGAGTGTCTGTGACCACAGGCTCAGGTAAGAGATGGATGGCGGCAGATTTTTGATACCTAATTTTTTTTGGGGTTCCTCTCTTTTTAGGTGATCGTGATGTTGTGGATCCAAATCCTTTCACATCTGAAAGTGCCCAGATCCTGATCGGGGAGATCATGGGGTGTAATTTACAATTGGAAAACATCAAGAAAAACATCAATGATGTTATTCAAAAAAATATAAACATCATTGATGTTTTGGGGCGAGTTTAAAGCCCCTCCAAATCCCTTTGTTTTTTGGTGTGCTACAATGCGAAAAATGTTTTTGTGATTTTTCCCAAAGCCAAATTTGGATGATGCACACAGTGTGTCAACATGTGCTATCTGCCATCACGGGAGATCAATGGACGCGTTTTGGGGGTGCAACCCCTTCCTCAATAATAAAGTAGCTGAGAGGAAGGGGTTACTCACCCCAAACACGTCCCTTGATCCCCCGTGATGGCAGGTTGCACATGTTGACATTCGTAAATTGGTGTGCATCTTCCAAATTTGGCTTTTCAAGGGGTGACTTCACCCCATCTGAACGCAATATCAAACACAGTTCCTAAATACTCATGTCTGATATTGCCTTCAAATTCTAGCAAATGTTAACCACTTAAGGACCGCCTAACGCCGATTTACGTCGGCAAGGCGGCACGGGCAGGCAAAATCACGTACATGTACGTGATTTGCCTCTCGCGGGTGGGGGGTCCGATCGGACCCCCCCCCGGTGCCCGAAGCGGTCCCGTTCTGTTCCCCGGCGATCCGAGATGAGGGGGAGGCCATCCGTTCGTGGCCCCCCCCTCGCGATCGCCGCCGGCCAATGGGAACACTCCTTTGCTGCTGTATGCTAAACAGCAGCAAAGGAAATGATGTCATCTCCCCTCGGCTCGGTAGTTTCCGTTCCAGCGCCGAGGGGAGAAGACATCAATGTGAGTGCACAACACACACACACACAGTAGAACATGCCAGGCATACAAAACACCCCGATCCCCCCCCCGATCGCCCCCCGATCCCCCCCCAATCACCCCCCCCCTGTCACAAACTGACACCAGCAGGTTTTTTTTTTTTTTTTTTTTTTTTTTTTTTTTCTGATTACTGCATAGTGTCAGTTTGTGACAGTTACAGTGTTGGGACAGTGAGTATTACCCCCCTTTAGGTCTAGGGTACCCCCCTAACCCCCCCTAATAAAGTTTTAACCCCTTGATCACCCCCTGTCACCAGTGTCGCTAAGTGATCATTTTTCTGATCGCTGTATTAGTGTCGCTGGTGACGCTAGTTAGTGAGGTAAATATTTGGGTTCGCCGTCAGCGTTTTATAGTGACAGGGACCCCCATATACTACCTAATAAATGTTTTAACCCCTTGATTGCCCCCTAGTTAACCCTTTCACCACTGATCACCGTATAACCGTTACGGGTGACGCAGGTTAGTTCGTTTATTTTTTATAGTGTCAGGGCACCCGCCGTTTATTACCTAATAAAGGTTTAGCCCCCTGATCGCCCGGCGGTGATATGTGTCGCCCCAGGCAGCGTCAGATTAGCGCCAGTACCGCTAACACCCACGCACGCAGCATGCGCCTCCCTTAGTGGTATAGTATCTGATCGGATCAATATCTGATCTGATCAGATCTATACTAGCGTCCCCAGCAGTTTAGGGTTCCCAAAAACACAGTGTTAGCGGGATCAGCCCAGATACCCGCTAGCACCTGCGTTTTGCCCCTCCGCCCAGCCCACCCAAGTGCAGTATCGATCGATCACTGTCACTTACAAAACACTAAACGCATAACTGCAGCGTTCGCAGAGTCAGGCCTGATCCCTGCGATCGCTAACAGTTTTTTTGGTAGCATTTTGGTGAACTGGCAAGCAAGCACCAGGCAGCGTCAGGTTAGTGCCAGTACCGCTAACACCCACGCACGCACCGTACACCTCCCTTAGTGGTATAGTATCTGATCGGATCAATATCTGATCCGATCAGATCTATACTAGCGTCCCCAGCAGTTTAGGGTTCCCAAAAACGCAGTGTTAGCGGGATCAGCCCAGATACCTGCTAGCACCTGCGTTGTGCCCCTCCGCCCGGCCCAGCCCAGCCCACCCAAGTGCAGTATCGATCGATCACTGACACTTACAAGGCACTAAACGCATAACTGCAGCGTTCGCAGAGTCAGGCCTGATCCCTGCGATCGCTAACAGTTTTTTTGGTAGCATTTTGGTGAACTAGCAAGCACCGGCCCCAGGCAGCGTCAGGTTAGCGCCAGTACCACTAACACCCACGCACGCAGCATACGCCTCCTTTAGTGGTATAGTATCTGAACGGATCAATATCTGATCCGATCAGATCAGATCTATACTAGCGTCCCCAGCAGTTTAGGGTTCCCAAAAACGCAGTGTTAGCGGGATCAACCCAGATACCTGCTAGCACCTGCGTTTTGCCCCTCCGCCCGGCCCAGTCCAGCCCACCCAAGTGCAGTATCGATCGATCACTGTCACTTACAAAACACTAAACGCATAACTGCAGCATTCGCAGAGTCAGGCCTGATCCCTGCGATCGCTAACAGTTTTTTTGGAAGCTTTTTATTGAACTGGCAAGCACCAGCGGCCTAGTACACCCCGGTCGTAGTCAAACCAGCACTGCAGTAACACTTGGTGACGTGGCGAGTCCCATAAGTGCAGTTCAAGCTGGTGAGGTGACAAGCACAAGTAGTGTCCCGCTGCCACCAAGAAGATAAACACAGGCCTGTCGTGCCCATAGTGCCCTTCCTGCTGCATTCGCCAATCCTAATTGGGAACCCACCACTTCTGCAGCGCCCGTACTTCCCCCATTCACATCCCCCAACGAAATGCAGTCGGCTGCATGAGAGGCATTTTTATGTGCTCCCGAGTACCCCTACCCAACGAACCCCCCCAAAAAGATGTTGTGTCTGCAGCAAGCGCGGATATAGGCGTGACACCCGCTATTATTGTCCCTCCTGTCCTGACAATCCTGGTCTTTGCATTGGTGAATGTTTTGAACGCTACCATACACTAGTTGAGTATTAGCGTAGGGTACAGCATTGCACAGACTAGGCACACTTTCACAGGGTCTCCCAAGATGCCATCGCATTTTGAGAGACCCGAACCTGGAACCGGTTACAGTTATAAAAGTTAGTTACAAAAAAAGTGTAAAAAAAAAAAAAATATATATAAAATAAAAAAAAATAGTTGTCGTTTTATTGTTCTCTCTCTCTATTCTCTCTCTCTATTGTTCTGCTCTTTTTTTACTGTATTCTATTCTGCAGTGTTTTATTGTTATTGTTATTGTTATTGTTATTGTTATTATGTTTTATCATGTTTGTTTTTCAGGTATGTAATTATTTATACTTTATTGTTTACTGTGCTTTATTGTTAACCATTTTTTTGTCTTCAGGTACGCCATTCACAACTTTGAGTGGTTATACCAGAATGATGCCTGCAGGTTTAGGTATCATCTTGGTATCATTCTTTTCAGCCAGCGGTCGGCTTTCATGTAAAAGCAATCCTAGCGGCTAATTAGCCTCTAGACTGCCTTTACAAGCCGTGGGAGGGAATGCCCCCCCCCCCCACCGTCTTCCGTGTTTTTCTCTGGCTCTCCTGTCTCAACAGGGAACCTGAGAATGCAGCCGGTGATTCAGCCAGCTGACCATAGAGCTAATCAGAGACAAGAGTGGCTCCAAACATCTCTATGGCCTAAGAAACCGGAAGCTACGAGCATTTTATGACTTAGATTTCGCCGGATGTAAATAGCGCCATTGGGAAATTGGGGAAGCATTTTATCACACCGATCTTGGTGTGGTCAGATGCTTTGAGGGCAGAGGAGAGATCTAGGGTCTAATAGACCCCAATTTTTTCAAAAAAGAGTACCTGTCACTACCTATTGCTATCATAGGGGATATTTACATTCCCCGAGATAACAATAAAAATGATTTAAAAAAAAAAAAAATGAAAGGAACAGTTTAAAAATAAGATAAAAAAGCAAAAAAATAATAAAGAAAAAAAAAAAAAAAAAAAAAAAGCACCCCTGTCGCCCCCTGCTCTTGCGCTAAGGCGAACGCAAGCGGCGGTCTGTCATCAAATGTAAACAGCAATTGCACCATGCATGTGAGGTATCGCCGCGAAGGTCAGATCGAGGGCAGTAATTTTTGCAGTAGACCTCCTCTGTAGATCTAAAGTGGTAACCTGTAAAGGCTTTTAAAGGCTTTTAAAAATGTATTTATTTTGTTGCCACTGCACGTTTGTGCGCAATTGTAAAGCATGTCATGTTTGGTATCCATGTACTCGGTCTAAGATCATCTTTTTTATTTCATCAAACATTTGGGCAATATAGTGTGTTTTAGTGCATTAAAATTTAAAAAAGTGTGTTTTTTCCCCAAAAAATGCGTTTGAAAAATCGCTGCGCAAATACTGTGTGAAAAAAAAAAATGAAACACCCACCATTTTAATCTGTAGGGCATTTGCTTTAAAAAAATATATAATGTTTGGGGGTTCAAAGTAATTTTCTTGCAAAAAAAAAAAAACTTTTTCATGTAAAAAATAAGTGTCAGAAAGGGCTTTGTCTTCAAGTGGTTAGAAGAGTGGGTGATGTGTGACATAAGCTTCTAAATGTTGTGCATAAAATGCCAGGACAGTTCAAAACCCCCCCAAATGACCCCATTTTGGAAAGTAGACACCCCAAGCTATTTGCTGAGAGGCATGTCGAGTCCATGGAATATTTTATATTGCGACACAAGTTGCGGGAAAGAGACAAATTTTTTTTTTTTTTTTTTGCACAAAGTTGTCACTAAATGATATATTGCTCAAACATGCCATGGGAATATGTGAAATTACACCCCAAAATACATTCTGCTGCTTCTCCTGAGTACGGGGATACCATATGTGTGAGACTTTTTGGGAGCCTAGCCGTGTACGGGACCCCGAAAACCAAGCACCGCCTTCAGGCTTTCTAAGGGGCGTGAATTTTTGATTTCACTCTTCACTGCCTATCACAGTTTCGGAGGCCATGGAATGCCCAGGTGGCACAAAACCCCCCCAAATGACCCCATTTTGGAAAGTAGACACCCCAAGCTATTTGCTGAGAGGTATAGTGAGTATTTTGCAGACCTCACTTTTTGTCACAAAGTTTTGAAATTTGAAAAAAGAAAAAAAAAAAAAGTTTTTTCTTGTCTTTCTTCATTTTCAAAAACAAATGAGAGCTGCAAAATACTCACCATGCCTCTCAGCAAATAGCTTGGGGTGTCTACTTTCCAAAATGGGGTCATTTGGGGGGGTTTTGTGCCACCTGGGCATTCCATGGCCTCCGAAACGGTGTTAGGCAGTGAAGAGTAAAATCAAAAATTCACGCCCTTAAAAACGCTGAAGGCGGTGATTGGTTTTCGGGGCCCCGTACGCGGCTAGGCTCCCAAAAAGTCCCACACATGTGGTATCCCTATACTCAGGAGAAGCAGCTAAATGTATTTTGGGGTGCAATTCCACATAGGCCCATGGCCTGTGTGAGCAATATATCATTTAGTGACAACTTTGTGCAAAAAAAAAAAAAAAAAAAAAAAAGTGTCACTTTCCCGCAACTTGTGTCAAAATATAAAATATTCCATGGACTCAATATGCCTCTCAGCAAATAGCTTGGGGTGTCTACTTTTCAAAATGGGGTCATTTGGGGGGGGGTTGTGCCACCTGGGCATTCCATGGCCTCCGAAACTGTGATAGGCAGTGAAGAGTGAAATCAAAAAGTTACACCCTTAGAAATCCTGAAGGCGGTGATTGGTTTTCGGGGTCCCATACGCGGCTAGGCTCCCAAAAAGTCCCACACATGTGGTATCCCCGTACTCAGGAGAAGTAGCTGAATATATTTTGGGGTGCAATTCCACATAGGCCCATGGCCTGTGTGAGCAATATATCATTTAGTGACAACTTTTTGTAAATATTTTTTTTTTTTTTTTTTTTTGTCATTATTCAATCACTTGGGACAAAAAAAATAAATATTCAATGGGTTCAACATGCCTATCAGCAATTTCCTTGGGGTGTCTACTTTCCAAAATGGGGTCATTTGGGGGGGTTTTGTACTGCCCTGCCATTTTAGCACCTCAAGAAATGACATAGGCAGTCATAAACTAAAAGCTGTGTAAATTCCAGAAAATGTACCCTAGTTTGTAGACGCTATAACTTTTGCGCAAACCAATAAATATACGCTTATTGACATTTTTTTTACCAAAGACATGTGGCCGAATACATTTTGGCCTAAATGTATGACTAAAATTGAGTTTATTGGATTTTTTTTATAACAAAAAGTAGAAAATATCATTTTTTTTCAAAATTTTCGGTCTTTTTCCGTTTATAGCGCAAAAAATAAAAACTGCAGAAGTGATCAAATACCATCAAAAGAAAGCTCTATTTGTGGGAAGAAAAGGACGCAAATTTCGTTTGGGTACAGCATTGCATAACCGCGCAATTAGCAGTTAAAGCGACGCAGTGCCAAATTGGAAAAAGACCTCTGGTCCTTAGGCAGCATAATGGTCCGGGGCTCAAGTGGTTAACTTTGTAAGTTCAAGATTTGTGTCTTTCTTGTTTGTTTTTCACATGCCTGTTTTATCTTAAATGGACATTTCTGTTTTTGATAATGCTACCCCAAAAATTGTTAGCCAACAAACATGTTGGTTTGTTTGAAAAACCTTTTCTAAATGCACATGTGATTGTGCAGGTATTAAAAAGTGTGTTAATCAAGAATGTGTGGTTTATTGTGTCAACGCTAAAACACTTTGGTGGTGATGTAATTGGTGTTTTCAGTGAAAATGGGGGTTATTTCCTAAGGGCAAATCCTCTTGGCACTACAAGTGCAGTTTCAGTGCAGTTGCAAGTGCACTTGTAGTGAAAAGTGTCTTTGCATTTTGTCAATAACACCCAACATTGCTTTGTATAAGGTTACACAATCACGCCATTTTCTGGACTCAACACATTTCTGTCAGGGTCAGCTAAAACAAACACAAGCAGTAAATGTCCACAAAGAATTTCTTTTTTTTGCTTTTTTATTTAAAAAAGGCTTCACATATTTGCTGGCATATTGATGGCCCCCCTACCAGCAAAGAACTCCAGGTATCGTAACCGGACATCACGGGCACTCAGGGAGGGCAAGCCAGGACGGCCGCTTTCAAGCGCCGTCAGTGTGGTTTCAGGTATCACTCCGGCCTCAGGCCCAACAGAGCCAGCATAGTTGGCCGAATGTTTCCTTAAAAAGTTATGGAGAATACAGCACGCAATGATGATATGATTAAGTTTATACTCCGCCATATAGATAGGTGTCAGAAATAGGCGGAAACGGCTGGCCAGGATTCCAAATGTGTTCTACAACACTCTTCAGCTCTGGCCAGCTGGTAATTAAAAACCTTGTGTTCCGGGATGAGGGTCCTCATAGGGAATGGCCGCATAAGATGGTCCCCCAGTGCAAACGCTTCATCAGCAACGAACACAAATGGGAGTCCTTCCACATTGTCCTCTGGAGCTGGCAAGTCCAAGCTGCCATTCTGGAGACGCCTGTAGAACTCCGTCTGGGCGATGACTCCACCATCGGACATCCGACCATTCTTCCCCACGTCCACATACAAGAAGTCGTAATTAGCCGACACCACCGCCAACATCACTATACTATTGAACCCCTTATAGTTGAAATAGTACGACCCTGAGTTGGGTGGTGGGACGATGTGGACGTGTTTCCCATCAATTGCCCCTCCGCAGTTAGGAAAGTCCCACCGCTGGGCAAAGTGGGAGGCCACAGTCTGCCATTCCTGTGGCGTGGAAGGAAACTGTTGAGGAAAACAAAAATAAATAAGTATTTTTGCACATAAACATGGCAAGCAGATTAGACACAAACATTCTTCGCCAACCTCCAGATAGCATTTAGTAAGGGGAATTTAAAAACGCCAAAGTATAAGGTACACCTATCATATTCCCCCCCCCATGGGCCATTTCTAACATTATGGGGGGTGTGGAAATCTTGGACAGGTAACCCTCTTCACTTCATTGAGAGATGAATGCCTAAATACAGGGTATTACTTGGAACAGCCCCTCCTTAGTTACACTATTGGCAGCCCACTGGACAGGTAAGAAGTGTCATAATACAAAGATATAAATACACACTGTACACATTTGAGGACATTTGGACATTCTGCTATTACCTATCAAGATAATAATAGGATACAAAACCTTGAAACAATACCATTTGAAAGTATACAGGCAGGCCCTTGCACTACATGCTTTGGGGAATTCATCCATAAATCTGACCACAAAAGAGATGGGTATAGTGTGTATGGGTTTGGCAAAGTCAGCAGATAGATGATTGAGGATAGATAGAGAATTGGGATCAGCTGACTTAGCAGTTGGGGGAGGGAGGGTTAAAAATGATTTGGGGACACCACAAAAAAAAAGCCTCTGCCACTCTGCCTGAATTTAAAGCTAAAATAACATTTCAAAACATTTTAGGGGGTGTTTGGGGTAAAGCACTACTATGGAGCTGATAAAATACATTGTTTTAAGTGACTACATGAGGTGAATATAGGGCCCGTAGAGCATGCTGGGGAGGTTAGTGAAGGACAATCTGTATGAAGGACCTAAAAAATTAATTACATAAAAATCCAGCATGCATGAGGACAAAGGGGACATTCACAGCATATTCCAAACATGGTAATTAGGGAATGAGGAAAGAAATACAATATATTAGCAAACATTAAATACAATGAAATGTGATATTAAAGGATAAAAATCTTACCTTCATATACTCCTTCTGCAGGACCTGGATGATGGCAGAACAGGTCTCTGGGATTATGATACCCAGAGCCTGGGGGGAGATGCCTGTTGAGAACTTCAAGTCCTGCAGACTTCTCCCTGTCGCCAAATACCGCAGGGTAGCGACCAGCCTCTGCTCCTGAGTGATGGCTTGCCTCATGCAGGTATCCTGCCTGCTGATATAGGGGGTCAACGAAGCCAACAAACGGTGAAACACGGGGTCCGTCATCCTGAGAAAGTTCCTGAAATCATCAGGATTATTCTCACGGATCTCACGGAGCAAAGGCATATGAGAGAACTGGTCATGCTGAAGCAACCAATTCTTGGTGCATGAACTCTTCCCCACCCTGTTCATGGACTGGGCTTGTGTCAAGGTCAGGACCCCAACACCAAGCCCCCGCACAGCACAAACTCTACGAGGAGTACGTATACGCAACATGGCTAGAAAACGGTTGGCTGCTCAGAACGAAGTAACAGAACGCACTGAAGAACAGCAAGGCCTGTGAAGAGCGACCTGAAAAACAGTAACGAACGCACAAGAACACAATGACTAAGTCACGCGGAACTTGCTTGCACGCACTGAAGAGCAGATACAAACCCACAAGCACAAACTGAACGGCAGAAAACGATCTGAAAGTCACGAGTCTGAAAAAGCACGAATCGTCTCTCACCAAACTTTTACTAACACGAGATTAGCAAAAGGAGCCCAAAGGGTGCCGCGCTTGGTTCTGAACTGGCCTTTTCTAGTCTCGTCGTACGTGCTTGACGTCACCGCGTTCTTGGTGATCGGAAATTCCGACAACTTTGTGCGACCGTGTGTACGCAAAACAAGTTTGAGCCAACATCCGTCGGAAAAAATCCTAGGATTTTGTTGTCGGAATGTCCGATCAATGTCCGACAGTGTGTACGGGGCATAACTGGACAAATTGTTCAGACGAGCACAGCACTGTAATATCTTGTCTCAAAAACTGTTCTATGAACAGGGAAACAAACCCAGTAGACTATTGGCCAGGGCTACTCAGCAACGTAAGATAGCTTCCACGATCAACCATATTGTAGATGCTTCAGGCATGACCCATTTTAAGAGTGAAGACATTGCCCGACAGTTCCAACGCTTTTAAAGTAAATTATACAATCTCCAGTCGGGAAACCTGGATCCTGCCTCATCTACCAAGTGCTCTGATCTAGTCCAAGACTTTCTGAGTTGCTTTAGCCTTTCTGCCTTATCAGTTGCTGACTCCCAGGTGCTGGAGACTACCTTGTCATCGGAAGAATTTGTGGAGGCACTGAAAGCCACCAAACCAGGCAAGAGTCCAGGCTCAGATGGCTTCATGGCCCTATATTATAAGAGCTTTTCAGATATTTTAGCACCAGGCTTTCTTAGAGCTTTCAATTTGCTTCCCAGCAGTTCCTGTACATCGGAGAGGCTATTGAAAGCTTATGTTTCAGTTATCCCCACGGAAGGGAAAGACCCCATTAATGTAGCGCCCGATCTCCATTCTTAACATGGATGTAAAGCTTTTTTCCAAAATTTTGGCAACCCTATTACGTGCCTGCCTTTAACGGGTGGGGTTTGTCCCTGGAAGAGAGGCCAGGGACAACACAATTAAAGCATTAAACTTACATCACTGGCTTACATCCTCCTTTTAGGAGGGCTTCTTCCTGGCAATGGATGCGGAGAAGGCGTTCGACAGAGTGGCTTGGGACTATATGGACAGAGTGGCTTAGGCCTTGTATGTAGGCCTTTAATATCTCAGTATATGCCAAGCCTAGAGCAAAAGTCAAAGTTAATGACCACTTGTCGGACACCTTCTCCATCCATAACGGAACCAGACAAGGATGCCCTCTCTCTCCCTTGCTCTGTATCCTCACGCTTGGACCCCTCCTCCGCTGTATTCAGGCCAACCCAGATATTAAGGACATACGGGTACGTGAATGGGAATTCAAGATTGCGGCTTTTGCATACGGTGTTCTCCTCTTTCTATCCTCTCCACTAACGTCTTTACCCAATCTTTTGAAAGTCCATGATCACTTCCAAAATCTATCAAATTTAAAAATCAACTATACTAAATTGTTTGCATTGAATGTCTCCTTACCCTCAGATCTAGCCAACCAATGCCAACTTAACTTCCCCTTTCAGTGGAAAGTGGATGCCATTCAATACCTGGGTATCCAACTGCCCGCTGATCTGTCAGAGTTGTACAGTAGAAAATTTCTAGCTGAATTACAGAGTATACAGCAGGATATCCAGAGATGGGACAAATCCACTATCTCCTGGTTTGGGGCGATCATCCGTTTTTAAGATGACCATTCTTCCACGTCTGCTGTATAAAATCCATTCCTTACCAATACGCTTGCCACTAAACTTTTTTTGGGCTGTAGTCCATATGTTGGACTTTCCTTTGGTGCAATAAACATGCAAGAATAAGTTGGACGAAGCTAGTGCTGCCTAAAGCCTGTGGAGGCATCAGCCTCCCTATTATACAACGTTACTGGACAGTAGGGATGAGCTTCGTGTTCGAGTCGAACCCATGTTCGACTCGAACATCGGCTGTTCGATCGTTCGCCGAATTGCGAACGATATGGGCCGTTCGCGCCAAATTCATGTGGCGCGTCACGGCCCATAATTCACTGCGGCATCGCAGTGCTTTGCTTGCTGATGATTGGCCAAGCATGCACTATGCTTGGCCAATCACAGCGCCGCCTTAACAGAGAGCCACAATTGGCCAAAGCCAAGGAGGCTTTGGCCAATTATGGCTCAGGGGATTTAGTACACGCCCCACACTATATAAGGCCGCCTGCACGGCGGCCCTGTGCAGTGTGTTCCGGTGTGCTTAGAGAGAGAGAGAGACAGTGTCATTTCATTTGAGTTAGCTAGATTAGGCAGGACAGTCAGTCAGTTAGCTGCACTTAAAGTGTATTGTGTATATATATGCATCCCAGGTGTTGCATATATATATATATATACACACTGTATTCAGTTTAGCTAGATCCGTTATCTTCTAGACTATTTACATTTAGTGCAGTGCGTCCTGCTCACAGTGTTCAGCTAGATCCGTTCCTGTTATATTCCTACTGACAGGCAGGCTTGTCTTGTTACAGTATTTTGAAGAAAATTACTGGTGTTCTTTTGATCCTATTAGTACCACAGTCAGGCAGCTAGACTATTTACATTTAGCGCAGTGCGTCCTGCTCACAGTGTTCAGCTAGATCCATTCCTGTTATCTTCTTACTGACAGGCAGGCTTGTCTTGTTACAGTATTTTAAAGAAAATTACTGGTGTTCTTTTGATCCTATTAGTACCACAGTCAGGCAGCTAGACTATTTACAGTTAGTGCAGTGCGTCCTGCCCACAGTGTTCTGCTAAACCTACAAGTAAGTGGGGTGCGTCCTGCTCACAGTGTTCAGCTAAACCTACAAGTTAGTGGGGTGTGTCCACCTCAGTGTTCAGCTAAACCTACAAGCTAGTGGGGTGCGTCCTGCTCACAGCGTTCAGCTAGATCCGTTTCTGTTATCTTCTTACTAACAGGCAGGCTTGTCTTGTTACAGTAAATACAGCTACCTGAAGAAAATTGCTGGTGTTCTTTTGATCCTATTAGTACCACAGTCAGGCAGCTAGACTATTTACAGTTAGTGCAGTGCGTCCTGCTCACAGTGTTCTGCTAAACCTACAAGTTAGTGGGGTGCGTCCTGCTCACAGTGTTCAGCTAAACCTACAAGTTAGTGGGGTGCGTCCACCTCACAGTGTTCAGCTAAACCTACAAGCTAGTGGGGTGCGTCCTGCTCACAGTGTTCAGCTAGATCCGTTTCTGTTATCTTCTTACTGACAGGCAGGCTTGTCTTGTTACAGTAAATACAGCTACCTGAAGAAAATTGCTGGTGTTCTTTTGATCCTATTAGTACCACAGTCAGGCAGCTAGACTATTTACAGTTAGTGCAGTGCGTCCTGCTCACAGTGTTCTGCTAAACCTACAAGTTAGTGGGGTGCGTCCTGCTCACAGTGTTCAGCTAAACCTACAAGTTAGTGGGGTGCGTCCACCTCACAGTGTTAAGCTAAACCTACAAGCTAGTGGGGTGCGTCCTGCTCACAGTGTTCAGCTAGATCCGTTTCTGTTATCTTCTTACTGACAGGCAGGCTTGTCTTGTTACAGTAAATACAGCTACCTGAAGAAAATTGCTGGTGTTCTTTTGATCCTATTAGTACCACAGTCAGGCAGCTAGACTATTTACAGTTAGTGCAGTGCGTCCTGCTCACAGTGTTCTGCTAAACCTACAAGTTAGTGGGGTGCGTCCTGCTCACAGTGTTCAGCTAAACCTACAAGTTAGTGGGGTGCGTCCACCTCACAGTGTTCAGCTAAACCTACAAGCTAGTGGGGTGCGTCCTGCTCACAGTGTTCAGCTAGATCCGTTCCTGTTATCTTCTTACTGACAGGCAGGCTTGTCTTGTTACAGTAAATACAGCTACCTGAAGAAAATTGCTGGTGTTCTTTTGATCCTATTAGTACCACAGTCAGGCAGCTAGACTATTTACAGTTAGTGCAGTGCGTCCTGCTCACAGTGTTCTGCTAAACCTACAAGTTAGTGGGGTGCGTCCTGCTCACAGTGTTCAGCTAAACCTACAAGTTAGTGGGGTGCGTCCACCTCACAGTGTTAAGCTAAACCTACAAGCTAGTGGGGTGCGTCCTGCTCACAGTGTTCAGCTAGATCCGTTCCTGTTATCTTCTTACTGACAGGCAGGTTTGTCTTGTTACAGTATTTTAAAGAAAATTGCTGGTGTTCTTTTGATCCTATTAGTACCACAGTCAGGCAGCTAGACTATTTACAGTTAGTGCAGTGCGTACTGCTCACAGTGTTCTGCTAAACCTACAAGTTAGTGGGGTGCGTCCTGCTCACAGTGTTCAGCTAAACCTACAAGTTAGTGGGGTGCGTCCACCTCACAGTGTTCAGCTAAACCTACAAGCTAGTGGGGTGCATCCTGCTCACAGTGTTCAGCTAGATCCGTTCCTGTTATCTTCTTACTGACAGGCAGGCTTGTCTTGTTACAGTATTTTAAAGAAAATTACTGATGTTCTTTTGATCCTATTAGTACCACAGTCAGGCAGCTAGACTATTTAAAGTTAGTGCAGTGCGTCCTGCTCACAGTGTTCTGCTAAACCTACAAGTTAGTGGGGTGCGTCCTGCTCACAGTGTTCAGCTAAACCTACAAGTTAGTGGGGTGCGTCCACCTCACAGTGTTGAGCTAAACCTACAAGCTAGTGGGGTGCGTCCTGCTCACAGTGTTCAGCTAGATCCGTTTCTGTTATCTTCTTACTGACAGGCAGGCTTGTCTTGTTACAGTAAATACAGCTACCTGAAGAAAATTGCTGGTGTTCTTTTGATCCTATTAGTACCACAGTCAGGCAGCTAGACTATTTACAGTTAGTGCAGTGCGTCCTGCTCACAGTGTTCTGCTAAACCTACAAGTTAGTGGGGTGCGTCCACCTCACAGTGTTCAGCTAAAGCTACCTGTAGAAGGTTGGTGGTGTTCTCATACTACAGGCAGGCAGTTGATTTTGCTAGCTGCAGTATCAGTACATATATATATATATATATATATATATATATATATATATATATATATATCCCAGCTTAGTGCAGCTACAGGCCATTAGTATGTCTGGAAGGCCAAGAAGGAGAGGCAGACAGTCACAAGCCAATAAGAGAGGGCAAGCAGGCTCTGTGTCTAGTGCTGGTCGTGGAGACGGTGCATCCTCATCAGCACGTGGCCATGGGACACGCTTGGCCTTTTTTTCGGCAGCTGGCCATGTTGAGCCGCAACATGCGGAAGACTTGGTCGAGTGGATGACCAAGCCGTCCTCATCCTCCTCATCCTCTCTCACCCATGCCCAGGGTACTTTGTCTGGCAAAGCAGCGGCCTCTTCCCTCGGCTCAATGTCATCAGTGACTCCTTCCCTAGCCCCACCATGTCCTCCTGAGGAGTCCCTCGAACTATTTGACCACAGTGTTGGGTACATGCTCCAGGAGGATGCCCAACGTTTGGAAGGCTCTGATGATGATACTGAGCTCGATGAAGGCAGTAACACGAGCACGGACAGAGGGGGTGCCCAAGAAGGACAGCAATCTGGCAGTCATGCTCCCCCTGCTGCAGCATACTGCCAGGTTTGCTCCAGTGATGAGGAGGGAGGGGATGATGAGGTCACTGACTCAACGTGGGTGCCTGATAGGAGAGAGGAGGAGGAGGAGGAGGCGGCACATCACCAACGAGGCAGGATGCCCTCCAGGGGCCAGCCTAAGGGCAGCACATTGACTGCATCACACCCCAAAGCTTCACATGTGCAGGGCGCTGCAGTCTCTGCGCGTTATTCAAAAAGTTCTTTGGTGTGGGCCTTTTTTGAGACGAGTGCATCAGATCACACCGCTGCTATTTGCAACATATGTCTCAAGCGTATCTCGCGTGGCCAAAACATCTCCCGCTTGGGTACCACATGCTTGACCAGACATATGTTGACCTGCCATGCAGTTCGTTGGCAAGCGTTTCTAAAAGACCCACACCAAAGAACAAAGAGGACCTCTGCTTGCTCCTCATCAGCTGAGATTTCCAACCCCACTAGACCTTCAGTCCTCTCTGAGACCTGCACTGAGAGGAATGAAGGTGTAGAATTAGGTGTGTCACAGCCACGTACTTGTGGGCAATCTGATTTTGGTACACCGACGTCAGATTGTACCAGGCAAATTTCCCTGCCCCAGCTGCTGCACCGCCGAAAGAAGTTTGCTCCCAGCCATCCACATGCCCAACGGTTGAATGCTAGCTTGGCAAAATTGCTAGCACTTCAACTGCTGCCTTTTCAGTTGGTAGACTCTGCCCCCTTCCGTGAGTTTTTGGAATGTGCGGTTCCTCAGTGGCAGGTACCCAAACGCCACTTTTTCTCACGGAAGGCGATTCCGGCTCTCTACCAGCATGTGGAAGGCAATGTCCATGCCTCGCTGGACAGGGCGGTCAGCGGTAAGGTGCATATTACCGCTGACTCATGGTCCAGCAGGCATGGACAGGGACGTTACCTAAGTTTCACGGCGCATTGGGTGACTCTGCTGGCAGCTGGGAAGGATGCAGGACAAGGTGCAGTAGTGTTGGAGGTTGTTCCGCCACCACGCCTCCAAAATGCTAATGATTGTGACACACCTCTCTCCTCCACCCCCTCCTCTTCTTCTTCCTCCATGGCCTCTTCCTCGGAAACCAGCGGTGCTCCGTAGTCGTTCAAGGGGCTACGCAAGTACGCAGGCCAAAAGATGCCATGCGGTGCTTGAGCTGGTGTGCTTGGGGGACAGGAGCCACACTGGGGCAGAGGTTCTGTCAGCTCTGCAGGGGCAGGTTCAGAGGTGGTTGACGCCACGCCAACTTAAGGCAGGAATGGTGGTTTGCGACAATGGCACCAACCTCCTCTCTGCCCTCCGACAGGGACAAATGACCCATGTGCCCTGTTTGGCTCACATCCTTAACTTGGTGGTGCAGCGGTTCTTGGGCAGGTACCCGGGCTTACAGGATGTCCTGAGGCAGGCCAGGAAAGTCTGTGTGCATTTCCGCCGGTCATATAATGCCAGTGCTCGGCTGACGGACCTCCAAAAGGAGTTTAACCTGCCCAAGAACCGCCTAATCTGTGACATGCCCACCAGGTGGAACTCAACGTTGGCCATGCTGCAGCAGCTGCACACGCAGCAGAGGGCCATCAATGAGTACCTGTGCGACTATGGCACCAGGACAGGGTCAGGGGAGCTTGGTTTTTTTTCCCCACGCCAGTGGGCCATGATCAGGGATGCATGCACTGTCCTTTCACCATTTGAGGAGGCCACGAGGATGGTGAGCAGTGACAGTGCATGCATCAGTGACACTGTCCCCCTTGTCCACCTGTTGGAGCACACGCTGCGTGGAATAATGGACAGGGCACTTGAGGCAGAACAGAGGCAGGAAGAGGAGGACTTCCTTAGCTCTCAAGGCCCCCTTTATCCAGACAGTGTTCCTGCGTGCCCGCCGATCACACAGGAAGAGGACGAGGAGGAAGAGGAGGAGGAGGAGGAGGAAGATTGTGTCAGTATGGAGGTGGAGCCTGGCACTCAGCATCAGCAGCAGTCTTTAAGGGATCAGTCCCAAGAAACACATGGACTTGTACGTGGCTGGGAGGAGGTGGCTGCGGACCATGTCGTCCTTAGTGACCCAGAGGACTCCGGACCGAATGCCTCAGCAAACCTACGCTGCATGGCCTCCCTGATCCTGCAAAGCCTGCGTAAGGATCCTCGTATTCGTGGTATCAAGGAGAAGGACCAATACTGGCTGGCAACCCTCCTTGATCCACGTTACAAGGGTAAGGTTGCGGACCTTATCTTGCCATCGCAGAGGGAGCAGAGGATGAAACATCTTCGGGAGGCCTTGCAGAAAGGTCTGTGCAACGCGTTCCCAGAGACTGGGAGGTTACAAACTCCTGTTTCTGGACAACGTGTTGCTGAGGCTTCGGTCAGTCAAAGAAGGAGCGGTGGAGAAGGTGGCCGTCTGACCGATGCGTTCAGACAATTTTTTGGTCCGCAGCCCCAAGGTATGATCGGTTCCAGCAACCATCGCCAGCGTCTGTTTTACATGGTGCAGGAATACCTAGGGGCAAGATCAGACTTGGACACCTTTCCCACCGAAAATCCTCTGGGTTACTGGGTCTTGAGGATGGATCACTGGCCAGAGCTTGCACAGTATGCAATTGAGCTACTGGCCTGTCCTGCATCCAGCGTTCTTTCGGAACGCACATTCAGTGCTGCTGGAGGCGTGGTAACCGATCACAGGGTGCGTCTGTCCACTGACTCGGTCGATCGACTGACCTTCATAAAAATGAATGAGTCTTGGATCACCACCAGCTACCAAGCACCTGATGTAACCGAATAATTTTTTTTGAAATCTCAGATCCCTTCAAAGACTGCCTATGCTGATGCTGAGTGACTATCCCTGAGTAATTATCCTCTTCCTCCTCAATCATCACGCTGATAGCTTGTAAGAACATTTTTGGTTCTGGGTGCCACCACCAGTGCCTAAGGCACAATTTTTCAGCCCCTGTTTAACAGGGGCGTGTAATTACGATTTTTGATGTAATACTTTGCAGCAGGGCTCGTTCCTGCATTCCAACTAGAGTGTCTGTTCCAACTAGAGTCTCCTGTGGAGTCCTTCAGGGTTCACCCTTGTCACCAGTGCTATTCAACATCTACATCCGCCCTCTCCTTAAAATCGTCAAAAAATCAGACCTCTGCTTCCACTCATACGCTGACGATACCCAAATCTACTTCTACCTCACCGGACAAAAAGACTACCATCAGCAACTAGAGAAATGCCTCACTTTGATAGATGACTGGATGACCATGAGTTCCCTCAAACTTAACGGGTCAAAAACAGAACTTCTCTACCTACACGCTAACCAAAATCCCAAAACCAAGACTCCATGGACACCACCCACCATCTTTGGACAAACCATCTCTCCGAGCACCAAAGCCAAAAGTCTTGGAGTTATCTTTGACTCAGAAATGACAATGGATGCACAAATAGGATCAGTAGTTAGCGGATCTCACCATCTCCTCTGCCTGCTACGCAGACTCATCTCCTTCATCCCAGAAGAGGACAAAGCAGCAGTAGTTGGAACAATCATCAATTCCTGTCTCGACTATGCAAACTCACTCTACATAGGATTATCCCAATATCAGCTTGCGTGCCTACAGGCCATTCAAAACATGGCGGCAAGACTGCTAGCAGGAAAAAACCCTGGGAGTCCATCTCCCCATCCCTGAGGAGCCTACATTGGCTAACAGTAAAAAATCGGATCACATTCAAGACCCTCTGCCTCACCCACAAATGCATACAAGGTAACACCCCTCAATACCTCAGAGAGAAAATAAAACACTACACACCGAATCGCAATCTGCGATCATCTAGTCAAAACCTCCTCCTCGTTCCCAAATACCGCTACAAAGCAAGGGGAGAACGAAGATTCGCAGTCCAGGGACCTCGACTATGGAACTCTCTTCCGACTCACATCCGCATGGAAGAAAACCATCAGGCCTTCAGGAAAAAACTCAAGACTTACCTCTTCTAAGAAGCTGACAACACAAAATGCATTAGCGCCTTGAGGCGATTCAGTTCGCATTTGCAGCGCTTTACAAATCATTCATTCATTCATTCCTATAACACCAGATCCTGAGGGTCAATCCAGTGTCACGCTAAAGGCGGGATGCCCATTACTATTCCAATAACTGGATGTTGGAGAGGGTAGTTGGTGATGTCCTAACCCCCTTTCCTTCGCCCTTATATTCTCATTACCTCAACTGCTCATTTCCTTCCCTCCCTCTCCCCCCTTTTTCCCCCTTTTTTTTCTTGTACCCTGGAGGGTTGGAGCAGGAGCTCTTCTAGTTTCCTATTAGATATTGTACTATTAGATTCAACTTCTGGTGAGCCACCTTTATATTTGATGTTTATGATCAAGAGGATCCAACAAGGATACCTGAATGTAATTCCCTTTGTTTTTCTTTTCTTTCCTTTTTTTTGTTTTTGTGGTTGATTCTTGTTCTCTCTGGGTTTGACCAATACTGTTATTGTAATACATATGAGTATGGAAGGTTCATGGAATCCTTTTACCTTTTGTATTATCTGCAAAACTCTTAATAAAATGTTTATGCAAAAAAAAGAAATAAAGCGTGACCCCTCCAGGGTCACAGATTGTTGCAGGCAGAGGGCAGCAGTGCTCTGCCTTTATTCCAGCTCCTGTGCTTGAGGTTCAATGTGTTGTTACTCCTCAGCAGAAAAGTCTATTGAATCCCCAGTGTCTGGAGATGGTGGCTGGGAAAAGAGCTTCATCTTTTCTTCTCCCTGGATCCCCAGAACCACAGAAGGTGCTGGGCAGAGGTTGGAAATGCTCTGCGCCACTGGCAGTACTTCAGTTGAAAGTTCAGTAAATGTTACATCCTCCGATGAACAGTCAATTAAATCCATGTTTTCTGAGATCTGTGGCTGGTGAGTGAGGACAGCTTCCTCTCCTCCCAGAATTAGGGATGAGCTTCGAGTTCGAGTCAAACTCATGTTCGACTCGAACATCGGCTGTTCGCAAGTTCACCGAACAGCGAACAATTTGGGGTGTTCGCTGCAAATTCGAATGCCGCGGAATACCCTTTAAAAGTCTATGGGAGAAATCAAAAGTGCTAATTTTAAAGGTTTATATTCATGGTATTGTCATAAAAAGTGTTTGGGGACCTGGGTCCTGCCCCAGGGGACATGGATCAATGCAAAAAAAAGTTTTAAAAACGTCCGTTTATTCGGGAGCAGTGATTTTAATAATGCTTAAAGTGAAACAATAAAAGTGTAATATCCCTTTAAATTTCGTACCTGGGGGGTGTCTATAGTATGCCTGTAAAGGGGCGTATGTTTCCCATGTTTAGAACTGTCTGACAGCAAAATGACATTTCAAAGGAAAAAAAGTCATTTAAAAGTACTTGCGGCTATTAATGCATTGCTGGTCCGACAATACACATAGAAGTTCATTGATAAAAACGGCATGCAAATTCCCCACAGGGGAACCCCAAACCAAAATTAAAACAAAAATGATGTGGGGGGTCCCCCTAAATTCCATACCAGGCCCTTCAGGTCTGGTATGGATATTAAGGGGAACCCCAGCCAAAATTTTTTTTAAAAATGACGTGGGGGTCCCCCTAAATTCCATACCAGGCCCTTAAGGTCTGGTATGGATATTAAGGGGAACCCCAGCCAATTTTTTTTTTTTAAATGGTGTGGGGTCCCCCTCAAAATCTATACCAGACCCCTCAGGTCTGGTATGGATTTTAAGGGGAACCCCACGCCAAAATTAAAAAAAAAAGGTGTGGGGGTCCCCCCAAAAATCCATACCAGACCCTTATCCGAGCACGCAACCTGGCAGGCTGCAGGAAAAGAGGGGGGATGAGAGAGCGCCCCCCCTCCTGAACCATACCAGGCCACATGCCCTCAACATTGGGAGGGTGCTTTGGGGTAGCCCCCAAAAACAACTTGTCCCCATGTTGATGAGGACAAGGGCCTCATCCCCACAACCCTGGCCGGTGGTTGTGGGGGTGTGCAGGTGGGGGGCTTATCGGAATCTGGAAGCCCCCTTTAACAAGGGGACCCCCAGATCCCGGCCCTCCCCCTTTGTGAAATGGTAAGGGTTGTACCCCTACCATTTCACTAAAAAACTGTCAAAAATGTTAAAAATGACAAGAGACAGTTTTTGACAATTCCTTTATTTAAATGCTTCTTCTTTTTTCTATCTTCCTTCGGTTTCTTCCTCCATCTTCTTCTTCTTTTGGTTCTTCTAGTTCTTCCTCCGGTGTTCTCGTCCAGCATCTCCTCCGCGGCGTCTTCTTCCCTTCCTCTCCTCGGGCTGATCCGCATCCATGATGGCATGAAGGGAGGCTCCCGCACTTCTCTTTATCTTCTTCTCTTCATCTTCTTCTCTTCTTCATCTTCTTCTCTTCATCTTCTTCTCGGGCTGCTCCACATCCATGATGGCATGGAGGGAGGCTCCCGCTGTGTGACGCTTCTCCTCTTCTGACGGTTCTTAAATAACGGGGGGCGGGGCCCCCCTCTGATGCACGGTGACTTGATGGGACTTCCCCGTGGCATCACGGGGAATGCCACAGGGAAGCCCCGTCAAGTCACCATGCGTCAGAGGGGCTGGTGAGTGAGGACAGCTTCCTCTCCTCCCAGAATTAGGGATGAGCTTCGAGTTCGACTCGAACATCGGCTGTTCGCAATTTCGCCGAACAGCGAACAATTTGGGGTGTTCGCGGCAAATTCGAATGCCGCGGAATACCCTTTAAAAGTCTATGGGAGAAATCAAAAGTGCGAAAAAGTGAGAAATCAAATCCGTCCAGGGTTGTGGGGATAAGGCCTTTGTCCTCATCAACATGGGGACAAGGTGTTTTGGGGGGCTACCCCAAAGCACCTTCCCAATGTTGAGGGCATGTGGCCTGGTACGGTTCAGGAGGGGGGGCGCTCTCTCGCCCCCCCTCTTTTCCTGCAGCCTCCTAGGTTGCGTGCTCGGATAAGGGTCTGGTATGGATTTTTGGGGGGACCCCACGCCATTTTTTTTTTACATTTTGGCGCGGGGTTCCCCATAAAATCCATACCAGACCTGAAGGGCCTGGTATGGAATTTAGGGGGACCCCCACGTCATTTTTTTTTTTAATTTTGGTTCGGGGTTCCCCTGTGGGGAATTCCCAGGCCGTTTTTATCAATGAACTTCTATGTGTATTGTTGGACCAGCAATGCATTAATAGCCGCGAGTAGTTTTAAATGACTTTTTTTCCTTTGAAATGTCAATTTGCTGTCAGACTGTTCTAAACATGGGAAACATGTGTCCCTTTACAGGCATACTATAAAAAAACCCCAGGTACAAAATTTAAAGGGATATTACACTTTTATTGTTTCACTTTAAGCATTATTAAAATCACTGCTCCCGAAAAAACAGACGTTTTTAAAACTTTTTTTGCATTGATCCATGTCCCCTGGAGCAGGACCCAGGTCTCCAAACACTTTTTATGACAATAACTTGCATATAAGCCTTTAAAATTAGCACTTTTGATTATTCATGTTCGTGTCCCATAGACTTTAACGGTGTTCAAACAAATTTTTTGCCTGTTTGCATGTTCTGGGGCGAACCGAATAAGGGGGTATTCGGCTCATCCCTACCCAGAATATATAGTACACCAGATCAGGTGAGCCTGATCACATTATCGTATACTGTAAACAAAGCAACTAATAGCTGACAGTGATTTATTTAACATGAACACATTAACAACCTAGGTGACTAGACTGCCTGGCAACAAGCCTACAGCAAAGTACATTGCACATTATCATAAATATAAACACAGAGTTGAGCAGATAGACAGAAACAATAGGTGACTCAATTAACAATGGTAGGAAGACACTTAACACATAACACCTTAAACAGATTATATCAGGATACCACAGAATCAGGTTACTTTGAGCTGATGACATTAACATCTGCTCTGAGTATTACAGTCTAAAGCAGTCATTACTGGTTATAGACATAGAGACCCTATAGATCCTGGGCCTAGATTTCCAGAGTCTGTGTGTTTCGGGGAGACAATCCCGAATCCAAAGCAAGACCACTCCAAGGGTACCCCAGGCACACACCTCCCAAAGAGTAGTGTTCCCTTAAAAGCTGGGGCCCATAGTCAGTAGGCAAAAGCCCCCCCCCCCGTAACTATGCTGCAAACCATTTGTAAAAGAGATCAGTGTATATATATTTTTTCTTAAATCAGCTTTGGTCCAGTCACTTGATCTAGAACCTGTGACTCCTTTGTGTTAGTGAGCATCTGCTGCAGGGGATGGGAGGTTGTGCCGACAACAGGGGGGCAATGGAAGCTGACAGATGATATCATGGCTCCATGAATTCAACCCCATAATCAAAAGCTCCTTGACACAGGAGAGCCACAGCTTCTGAATCACATGACTGCACTGAAACTGATAAAAATAGGTATTTGACATTGCTCTGTTTAGTACACTCCTAACTCACATGCCTGATTGTTTATCTTAATATATACTATCCTGGAGATATTGACTCGTGCACATGGTCATCTCACCTCACTTTTCCTCTCTCTCCTTATTGCCCCAACCTGTATACTTGTGCTCCTTGCTTTTCCTTCTTTTGTTTCCCCTTTCTCTGTCCTGCCCTCCCCCTCCGAGTAGGCCTACTGGGCCACACTTAACTCCTTCCTCTTATATACAATATACACTCTTTTGTTATATATTTTATAACCACTAAACATTTCTATATATAAAGAATTATATAAAAAAGGTATTTTCTACAAACAGTATGCAGTATGTGTATGAGGAAGAGGAGGCAACACTTTTAAACAGGTTTTTATTAGCCTCTACTTACACATTAAAGATAACGGGAATAGCACACATATTGATGACAATACAAGACATCCCACACAGATAGGGAATGTTCTTGTGCTACTCCTGATACTATCACTCACACCAGTAGAACGAAGCATGGATAAACAAGGGGGAGATATATTAAATGGGACTTACAAGGGATATTGAATACCTGGGACCATGTGAGCACTTTACATGCAGAATGGTTACAGGCACTTGGGGCTATTCCCAAACACTCAAGTTATTTTTTTAAGGACATAAACAGTAATATGAGAAAAACAGGAAGGGAGCATGGCACCTTTCACAGTAAGTATGACACAAGAGCAACTAAATATCATAAATTTATTTTTCATTGCATTTGAGTTGGGTTTGAATTTCTGCCCTTACTAGAACATTGATGAGTTTGAATGAATTAAAGATCTAAACTTGTTTGCCAGAAATTTAACCTGGGAATGTGAGTTTTGTTAGAACTCCTAGAAGAAAATGATAGTGATTTCAGTGAAGGTGAGCAAGATCAAATTAACACCAAGATGAGTAAAAGGGTAATATGCCTGATATATAACAAGTTAATGGTACATATCCATATTCCCTTATATATTAATTACAACAAGTTAACTGTATCTATCTACCTAAAGGTACGCTATAGAAGCTATATTTTATCCAAAGGACCCTCCCCTACATAGCATTTCGTTATTTTATAAAGCCCTTATCACTCTCCAAAATCCCGGATTCCCACACTTCTTGACTAAATGGGAAGCTGAATTTGATCTTCCCCTGACTGATATTCAAAAGGATAGGATTTTACAATTAGCACACACCTCGTCCCTAGCCTCAAAAATGTCAGAGGTCAACTATAAATTGCTCACTAGATGGCACTACACCCCAGTTAAAATGCACCAAATGTTCCCTGCCAGTTCCCCTTTGTGCTAGAGGAACTGTGGGAACAAAGCTACCCATGCACACATATGGTGGTCTTGTCCACTTATCCGTCCATACTGGGATGCCATTCGTGATCTGATTTTTCAGATTGCCGATGTTCACATACCAAACGACCCGTGGGCTATCCTTTTTCATGTTACAAAAACTCCCATAAGGTCGTACAAACGCTCAATCATTCCTCATCTACTGAACACTGCCAAGGCCTTGATTCCCACTTTATGGGGTCAACCAGTAATTCCTCCTATTAAAAACTGGCTACAAATGATTGACAACGTACACCTCATGGAGAGTATCACCCATGATCTCAGAGGGACCTCTCAAAAACATTCTCTCATATGGGATTCTTGGAAAAAATTTAAGACCACTTCCTCATATAAAAATCTCATTACCGAAACCCCTTAAACTAATTAATCAGATTTAGCCACCTAACATTGTCTCTCACTTCGCTAATGCAACCCTCTTTTCAATACATGGCCCTGCATGCCGGCAACCTTTCACCTCCCTTCTCCTCCCTTCTCACCTTTCTCCCCTCATTTCTTCCTCTTATATTCCTTTTCTATTTTATCTTTCCTTTATTCTCTCTCTTTCCACACTTGCTTCTCAATATTACCTCTTAAGTGCCTATTTTCAACAAACCAAAGTTTTATGTTCTCACTCAATTACATTCGATACATGGTACTCACATAGTTTATATCTTTCGCCTAGTTGGATAGTACGCTAATTCTATGTACCTACCTAGAGGCAATTACGGAATTTTCCTAACTGGTATGTTATGTGAGTACTACCTCTCCTTCTCTGTGCTATTGTTAAAATGAGAATGTTTTCTATTTTGAGGTATAATTGTATCTCTGTTATATTTTTCTCTAATAAAAATTTATTAAACAAAAAAAAAAAAAAAAAAATCTACCTAAAGGTTTTATCCATTTCTTTATTATCTGTCTATGTAATCTCTACTAACCTTCGCTGGCACATCTTTCCATTCCACACGTCTAGACTTCAAGGCCGCCCTGGAAGCACCACATTCACACTCAAGAACATGGTGA
The DNA here is from genome assembly GCF_042186555.1 of Aquarana catesbeiana. Classification (NCBI taxonomy): domain Eukaryota; kingdom Metazoa; phylum Chordata; class Amphibia; order Anura; family Ranidae; genus Aquarana; species Aquarana catesbeiana. The sequence goes on along the minus strand of NC_133324.1, from coordinate 462,526,151 downwards.
ATGGTCACTTAGTTTTAATTCCACATTTTTGAGTCTTAATTACTATGCTATGTTTTCATTCTATACACATCATATTCTATATACAACAAAACAATAACCATGCATAACAGGAAAAAGCACTTTACAATAATAGTCAACAAGAAACAACGCAAAATATCATGCAAACAAAAATGTTCTCACAGGTCAGATAACAATGGGAGAAAAGTTCCCACATTCCTTCACAGAAACTGTCAATGCAACTTAAAATATATGTCATAATCTTAACTTAAAGCATAACGTTAATAATGAGAAATTCTTTAAAGTCCATAAAGATGTCACATGTTATGCCCTGTACACGCGGTCAGATTTTCCGATGGAAAATGTGCGATCGGAGCTTGTTGTCAGAAATTCCAACCGTGTGTGGGCTCCAACAGACTTTTTACATCGGATTTTCCAACACACAAAGTTTGAGAGCAGGCTATAAAATTTTCCGACAAAAAAATCCGATCATGTCCATCCCGACCGTGTGTGTACAATTCCGACGCACAAAGTGCCACGCATGCTCAGAAGAAATTCCGAGATGGAACTGCTCGGTCTGGTAAACTTAGCGTTTGGAATGGATATAGTACTTTCATCAGGCTGCAATGTTTTAAATAGTTTAACCACTTCAGCCCCGGAAGGATTTACCCCCTTCCTGACCAGAGCACTTTTTACAATTTGGCACTGCGTCGCTTTAACTGCTAATTGCGCGGTCATGCAATGCTGTAACCAAACGAAATTTGCGTCCTTTTCTTCCCACAAATAGAGCTTTCTTTTGATGGTATTTGATCACCTCTGCCGTTTTTATTTTTTGCGCTATACACGGAAAAAGACCGAAAATTTTGAAAAAAAATGATATTTTCTACTTTTTGTTCTAAAAAAAATCCAATAAACTCAATTTTAGTCATACATTTAGGCCAAAATGTATTTGGCCACATGTCTTTGGTAAAAAAAATGTCAATAAGTGTATATTTATTGGTTTGCGCAAAAGTTATAGCACCTACAAACTAGGGTACATTTTCTGGAATTTACACAGTCTTTAATTTATGACTGCCTATGTCATTTCTTGAGGTGCTAAAATGACAGGGCAGTACAAAACCCCCACAAATGACCCCATTTTGGAAAGTAGACACCCCAAGGAAATTGCTGAGAGGCATGTTGAGCCCATTGAATATTCATTTTTTTTGTCCCAAGTGATTGAATAATGAAAAAAAAAAAAAAAAAAAAAAAAAATTACAAAAAGTTGTCACTAAATGATATATTGCTCACACAGGCCATGGGCATATGTGGAATTGCACCCCAAAATACATTTAGCTGCTTCTCCTGAGTATGGGGATACCACATGTGTGGGACTTTTTGGGAGCCTAGCCGCATACGGGGCCCCGAAAACCAATCACTGCCTTCAGGATTTCTAAGGGCGTACATTTTTGATTTTACTCCTCACTACCTATCACAGTTTTGAAGGCCATAAAATGCCCAGATGGCACAAACCTCCCCCAAATGACCCCATTTTGGAAAGTAGACACCCCAAGCTATTTGCTGAGAGGCATGTTGAGTCCATGGAATATTTTATATTTTGACACAAGTTGCGGGAAAGTGACAATTTATTTTTTTATTTTTTTTTTTTTTGCACAAAGTTGTCACTAAATGATATATTGCTCACACAGGTCATGGGCATATGTGGAATTGCACCCCAAAATACATTCTGCTGCTTCTCTTGAGTACGGGGATACCACATGTGTGGGACTTTTTAGGAGCCTAGCCGCGTACGGGACCCCGAAAACCAATCACCGCCTTCAGGATTTCTAAGGGTGTACATTTTTGATTTCACTCTTCACTGCCTATCACAGTTTCGGAGGCCATGGAATGCCCAGGTGGCACAAACCCCCCCAAATGACCCCATTTTGGAAAGTAGACACCCCAAGCTATTTGCTGAGAGGCATGGTGAGTATTTTGCAGCTCTCATTTGTTTTTGAAAATGAAGAAAGACAAAAAAAAAAATTTTTTTTTTCTTTTTTTAATTTTCAAAACTTTGTGACAAAAAGTGAGGTCTGCAAAATACTCACTATACCTCTCAGCAAATAGCTTGGGGTGTCTACTTTCCAAAATGGGGTCATTTGGGGGGGGTTTGTGCCACCTGGGCATTCCATGGCCTCCGAGACTGTGATAGGCAGTGAAGAGTGAAATCAAAAATTTACGCCCTTAGAAAGCCTGAAGGCGGTGCTTGGTTTTCGGGGTCCCATACGTGGCTAGGCTCCCAAAAAGTCTCACACATGTGGTATCCCCGTACTCAGGAGAAGCAACAGAATGTATTTTGGGGTGTAATTTCACATATTCCCATGGCATGTTTGAGCAATATATAATTTAGTGACAACTTTGTGCAAAAAAAAAAAAAAAAAAAAATAATTTGTCTCTTTCCCGCAACTTGTGTCACAATATAAAATATTCCATGGACTCGACATGCCTCTCAGCAAATAGCTTGGGGTGTCTACTTTCCAAAATGGGGTCATTTGGGGGGGTTTGAACTGTCCTGGCATTTTATGCACAACATTTAGAAGCTTATGTCACACATCACCCACTCTTCTAACCACTTGAAGACAAAGCCCTTTCTGACACTTTTTGATTACATGAAAAAATTATTTTTTTTTTGCAAGAAAATTACTTTGAACCCCCACACATTATATATTTTTTTAAAGCAAATGCCCTACAGATTAAAATGGTGGGTGTTTCATTTTTTTTTTTCACACAGTATTTGCGCAGCGATTTTTCAAACGCATTTTTTGGGGAAAAAACACACTTTTTTACATTTTAATGCACTAAAACACACTATATTGCCCAAATATTTGATGAAATAAAAAAGATGATCTTAGGCCGAGTACATGGATACCAAACATGACATGTTTTACAATTGCGCACAAACGTGCAGTGACAACAAAATAAATACATTTTTAAAAGCCTTTAAAAGCCTTTACAGGTTACCACTTTAGATTTACAGAGGAGGTCTACTGCTAAAATTACTGCCCTCGATCTGACCGTCGCGGTGATACCTCACATGCATGGTGCAATTGCTGTTTACATTTGACGCCAGACCGACGCTTGCGTTCGCCTTAGCGCGAGAGCAGGGGGGACAGGGGTGCTTTTTTTTTTTTTTTTTTTTTTCTTTATTATTTTTTTGCTTTTTTATCTTATTTTAAAACTGTTCCTTTCATTTTTTTTTTTTTTTAATCATTTTTATTGTTATCTCAGGGAATGTAAATATCCCCTATGATAGCAATAGGTAGTGACAGGTACTCTTTTTTGAAAAAATTGGGGTCTATTAGACCCTAGATTTCTCCTCTGCCCTCAAAGCATCTGACCACACCAAGATCGGTATGATAAAATGCTTTCCCAATTTCCCAATGGCGCTATTTACATCCGGCGAAATCTAAGTCATAAAATGCTCGTAGCTTCCGGTTTCTTAGGCCATAGAGATGTTTGGAGCCACTCTGGTCTCTGATCAGCTCTATGGTCAGCTGGTTGAATCACCAGCTGCATTCTCAGGTTCCCTGTTGAGACAGGAGAGCCAGAGAAAAACACGGAAGACGGTGGGGGGGGGGGGCATTCTCTCCCACTGCTTGTAAAAGCAGTCTAGAGGCTAATTAGCCGCTAGGATTGCTTTTACATGAAAGCCGACCGCTGGCTGAAAAGAATGATACCAAGATGATACCTAAACCTGCAGGCATCATTCTGGTATAACCACTCAAAGTCGTGAATGGCGTACCTGAAGACAAAAAAATGGTTAACAATAAAGCACAGTAAACGGTAAAGTATAAAAAATTGCAGACCTGAAAAGCAAACATGATAAAACATAATAACAATAAAACATTGCAGAATAGAATACAGTAAAAAAGAGCAGAACAATAGAGAGAATAGAGAGAGAGAGAGAGAATAGAGAGAGAACAATAAAACTACAACTATTATTTTTTATTTTATATTTTTGTTTGTGTTTTTTTTTTTTTTTTTTTTTTTACACTTTTTTTGTAACTGTAACTTTTATAACTGTAACCGGTTCCAGGTTCGGGTCTCTCAAAATGCGATGGCATCTTGGGAGACCCTGTGAAAGTGTGTCCTAGTCTGTGCAATGCTGTACCCTACGCTAATACTCAACTAATGAATGGTAGCGTTCAAAACATTCACCAATGCAAAGACCAGGATTGTCAGGACAGGAGGGACAATAATAGCGGGTGTCACGCCTATATCCGCACTTGCTGCAGACACAACATCTTTTTTGGGGGGGTTCGTTGGGTAGGGGTACTCGGGAGGACATAAAAATGCCTCTCATGCAGCCGACTGCATTTGGTTGGGGATGTGAATGGGGGAAGTACGGGCGCTGCAGAAGCGGTGGGTTCCCAATTAGGATTGGCGAATGCAGCAGGAAGGGCATTATGGGCATGACGGGCCTGTGTTTGTCTTCTTGGTGGCAGTGGGACACTACTTGTGCTTGCCACCTCACCAGCTTGAACTGCACTTATGGGACTCGCCACGTCACCAAGTGTTACTGCAGTGCTGGTTTGACTACGACCGGGGTGTACTAGGCCGCTGGCGCTTGCCAGTTCACCAAAACGCTACCAAAAAAACTGTTAACGATCGCAGGGATCAGGCCTGACTCTGCGAACGCTGCAGTTATGCATTTAGTGTTTTGTAAGTGACAGTGATCGATCGATACTGCACTTGGGTGGGCTGGGCTGGGCCGGGCGGAGGGGCAAAACGCAGGTGCTAGCAGGTATCTGGGTTGATCCCGCTAACACTGCGTTTTTGGGAACCCTAAACTGCTGGGGACGCCAGTATAGATCTGATCGGATCAGATATTGATCAGTTCAGATACTATACCACTAAGGGAGGTGTACGGTGCGTGCGTGGGTGTTAGCGCTACTGGCACTAACCTGACGCTGCCTGGGGCTGGTGCTTGCCAGTTCACCAAAACGCTACCAAAAAAAACTGTTAGCGATCGCAGGGATCAGGCCTGACTCTGCGAACGCTGCAGTTATGCGTTTAGTGTTTTGTAAGTGACAGTGATCGATCGATACTGCACTTGGGTGGGCTGGGCTGGGCCGGGCGGAGGGGCAAAACACAGGTGCTAGCAGGTATCTGGGTTGATCCCGCTAACACTGCGTTTTTGGGAACCCTAAACTGCTGGGGACGCTAGTATAGATCTGATCGGATCAGATATTGATCCGTTCAGATACTATACACTAAGGGAGGTGTACGGTGCGTGCGTGGGTGTTAGCGGTACTGGCACTAACCTGACGCTGCCTGGGGCTGGTGCTTGCCATTTCACCAAAATGCTACCAAAAAAACTGTTAGCGATCGCAGGGATCAGGCCTGACTCTGCGAACGCTGCAGTTATGCGTTTAGTGTTTTGTAAGTGACAGTGATCGATCGATACTGCACTTGGGTGGGCTGGGCCGAGCTGGGCGGAGGGGCAAAATGCAGGTGCTAGCAGGTATCTGGGCTGATCCCGCTAACACTGTTTTTGGGAACCCTAAACTGCTGGGGACGCTAGTATAGATCTGATCGGATCAGATATTGATCTGTACAGATACTATACCACTAAGGGAGGCGTATGCTGCGTGCGTGGGTGTTAGCGGTACTGGCGCTAATCTGACGCTGCCTGGGGCGACGCATATCACCGTCGGGTGATCAGGGGGCTAAATCTTTATTCGGTAATAAACGGCGGGTGCCCTGACACTATAAAAAATAAACAAACTAACCAGCGTCACCCGTAACAGTTATACGGTGATCAGTGGTGAAAGGGTTAACTAGGGGGCAATCAAGGGGTTAAAACATTTATTAGGTAGTATATGGGGGTCCCTGTCGCTATAAAACGCTGACGGTGAACCTAAATATTTACGTCCCTAACTAGCGTCACCAGCGACACTAATACAGCGATCAGAAAAATGATCGCTTAGCGACACTGGTGACAGGGGGTGATCAAGGGGTTAAAACTTTATTAGGGGGGGTTAGGGGGGTACCCTAGACCTACAGGGGGCCTAACACTCACTGCCCTAACACTGTAACTGTCACAAACTGACACCATGCAGTAATCAGAAAAAAAAAAAAAAAAAAAAAAAAAAACCTGCTTGGTGTCAGTTTGTGACAGGGGGGGGGGGTGATTGGGGGGGGATCGGGGGGCGATCGGGGGGGGGATCGGGGTGTTTTGTGTGCCTGGCATGTTCTACTGTGTGTGTGTAGTGTTGTGCACTTACATTGCAGTCTTCTCTCCTCGGCCCGGAACGGAAAATACCGAGCCGAGGAGAGATGACATCATTTCCTCTGCCTCTGTGTACAATACAGAGGCAGGGAAATGATGCCATTGGCTGAGAGCGATCGCGAGGGGGGGGCCACGAATGGATGGCCTCCCCCTCACCTCCGATCGCCGGAGAAGATTTGCCGACCGCCGCAGGCACCGGGGGGGGGTCCGATCGGACCCCCCACCCGCGGGCAGGCAAGGACGTACATACACGTCCTTTTGCCTGCCCGTGCCATTCTGCCGACGTATATAGTCGTGCGGCGGTCGGCAAGTGGTTAATGCAGCGCACTCTGTTTTTCTTTATAATGAGAGAAGAATGAAGTAGTTTTGCTGCTCATATTCACACAGAGTTATCACAAACTTCTTTCTTTATTATTTAACATGATTTAATCAATATATTTTGATTTGTCACATCTGGCAAAAAATATATATATATATATATTTTTTTGGTTTGTATTTTTTTCAAGCCTGATTTTTTTTTTTACTCTCGAATATTTTTGGGTGTGTTTTGTGTGTCAAGTTACCACAACACCATTATTATCTTGTATTATTTAATCTCAAGAAGATTGCTTGGTGTTGGTGTCTCTTGTTAGTTTTCACATTGTATTCTTGAAATGTACCTGCCTCCTCACAAACTATCCTTTTTGAAGGAAAACACACATAGGCAAGTATAATTGAAACAAAAATTCCTTTATTAAGGGCTCAAAACCAAACAAAGAGGAAGGCAACGCTGGATAAACATCAGAGATTGGCGAAGCCTTTGGCCCCAGGGCACACATCAATTATTTTACTGCAAAATTGGTGGCCTGAAGATTCCATATATAAGGGAGTGCAGTCTGGTCCAGAAGTCCAAGAGAATCACGAACAGCTGCAGATGACACATATTGTCCCCAGGCTGTGGTCATACAAGAGCCTGCATCTTTGGCCAGACCAGACTGAACCCAGGTCATCACTCTCTGGTCTTCCTTACATGCTTCCTTCCGGGCTGTGGCTCTGATGGTGGAGTTGTGGCAGGAGGAGGAGTAGGACCTGGAGGAGGAGGAGGACCTGGAGGAGGAGGAGGAGGACCATGGGTGAGCTGACAAATGTGGCTTTCGCATGTGAGTTGGCCCCTCAACCCCTTATTTAGAGCTTCTAAAATTACAAACTCACATAAGAGGCGTTGGCCCTCCTCCATTTGCATCATTTTGCATTCAGTTAGCTCAGCAAAATCCTCTTTAACACTGTGGGTGTTCTGAGGGCCTCAGTAGCCTTCCAAAACGGGCCGATTGCAGCCTCCTCCAGGTTACTCCTCTTCCTGCCACTTTTTCTTTGAAGGCGGAGGGGAGGGACCTGGGTATCGGGTAGCTTACTTGGCCCGGCTACCTCCTGGCTGAGACTTCCCTGTGTATGAAAAAGGGATATCGTTTTAGTTTTTGGTTCATCAATCACAATCAGAAATTAGTACTCCAAACTAACATCTATTTAACATCATTGATTGGACAACCAGAAATATTTTAAAGAATGCTATACCTGACTCAAGCTGGGCTCCTCCACATTTTGCTGCCTGGAAGGCCCAGGTTGGGCATCAGAAGCCTCAGCTGGGGGGAAGGAAGCATGGAAGGAAGACTGGAGAGTGATGGCCTGGGTTCAGTCTGACCTGACAGAAAATGCAGTCTGTCATAGTACCACAGCCTGGGGAGATAAATGTCATCTGCAGCTCCTGATATCTGGGAATCCTGGACCTTCTTGTGCTCCCTTAGATAAGTGCTCCTCATGGCACCAATTAGAATCTTAGGTGATGTCTGCCGTGGGGATCACCAGCTTCACAAATTGCAGCAAATTATCCAGCACTGCCTTCCTCTTTGTTTGGTTCTTATATTCGGGGTGGTTTACCTGCCACAGACAGGGCAGCTCCCTGAACATATCTATGAAGATTGGCATAAAGTCATGATCATTGACTAGATCCATTTTCTCTGCAAGACACAACACAAGACAAACCCTAATGTCAGCCTAAAGTCTGCTAAACTTGTCCAAATACAGGCCTCAATCTAGAAGCAGTATAGGCCCAATTTGAAATCTTACCTTCGTTATCACGATCAGCGTCTCCAATACTCCTTCCTCCGCTCATAGATCGTACGTAGTACGCACGCGTGTTACGCTTTATATGCACTGCACATGCGTGAAACTCCGCCCGCCCCTGATGTTCTTTCTAGTCTATTCCCCGCCCCTTCTCATTCGGCGCAGTGGGGGAAGAGCACATGGCGGAGACACAGCAGGTGCGTGCTAATTACACCAACGAGGAGGAGGAGGAAAGCCGGAGCCAGAAACATCGCAATCCCGGAGGAGACAATTTAAGGCCTCAAATATGTCCTTTGGGGAGATGTTGGAGATGGTGGACATCCTGAAGAGGGCCGACTATGATGTGAAGTATGGACCTTACCCCATATCCAATGTCAGAAAGGCCAAGATCATGGTGAAAGTTGTGAAGAGTCTGCAGAAGAATTTTGGTGTACGACGATCCAAGGATCAACTGAAGAAGCGGTGGTTGGACCTAAAATTAAGGGAGCACGAGTAGTACAGAAGGATCTGGAGAGTGCTTCAAAAAAGTAAGTCGTTGTCCTGTGTTCCTATTCTTTATTTTTATAACGTTCGTGCTGCTCCATGTGCTTTTCTTAACTGTTGTACAGTTTAAAATGGCAACTTTCACGTTCGTGGGCACATTATTCGTTCATATGAAACATTGTTCGTTCGGCATAGAAAACACAATGTTTTGGACATATGCATTTGAATACATTTTTGCTAGCCTACTTCTCTTCAAATAATTTTGTTGTCTAGATGGGTTGTTAACTAGAATGAAATGCAAACTAGATTCTGTGTAAGGAGAGGACACTCAGAAGCTGTTTACACATCTGGACACTGGAGTACTAGTGTGGGACACCAGAACACCCTTTTTATTAGGGGGCCCACACAGGTGCTCCAGTGTATACTATAGGGGTGTCTCCATCTGAGAAGCTTGTACAAAACAGGTAAGTATTCAAGCTTGACAAAGGTAAAAAATATTTCTTCATCTTGGAACTCTCCCAAAAATAGACAATTGTACCCCACTTCCAAGCAATGTTTCAAGTTCCTATTTCTGCCATCAAATATCTGTGTGCTAAGTATACCTATTTTTTTCGACATGGGGAGAAAAGACTTGGAGGACATCAGTCATCCGAGGAGACAACAGACCCCCCACCTCATGAGGAAGGGGAAATCCATCAAAGCCAACAGGAGGAGGAAGGAGACGTAATCAAAATAGTCACCACATCAGGTGAATGTCTGCGACCACAGGCTCAGGTAAGAGATGGATGCCGGCATATTTATAATACATGCTGTGTGTTTTTTTCTATATTTTTAGGTGATCGTGATGTTGTGGATCCAGGTCATTTCACCAGTGAGAGTGCCCAGATCCTGATCGGGGAGATCATGGGGTGTAATAGGGACTTGGAAAACATCCAGAAAAACATCAGTGATGTTCAAAACAAAATGAAGAACATCATTGATGTTTTAGGGAGAGTTTAAAACACCTCCAAATACCAGACTTTTTTCTTGTTTTTTGGATTGAAACATTTTTTGCACCTTTTTTGACATATTCTCGAAAAGCCAAATTTTGAAGATGCACACAGCGTTTTGGGAGTGCAACCCCTTCCTCAATAATAAAGTAGCTGAGAGGAAGGGGTTGCACCCCAAAAACACGTCCCTTGATCCCCCGTGATGGCAGCTAGCACATGTTGACATTCTGCAATTTGTGTGCATCTTCAAAATTTGGCTTTTCCAGGGGTGACTTCACCCCATCTGAACGCAATATCAAACACAGTTTATAAATACTCATGTCTGAGATTGCCTATAATTTCTACAAAAGTTGAACTTTGTAAGTTCCAGATTTGTGTATTTCTTGTTGGTTTTAAACATGCCTGTTTTACCTTAAATAGACATTTCTACTTTTATTAATGTGACCCAAAAAATTGTTATACAACAAACATGTTGGTTTGTTTTAAAAACCTTTTATAAATGCACATGTGATTGTGCTTGTATTAAAAAGATTGATAATCAAGAATGTGTGGATTCTTCTTTCAATGCTCCAAAACTTTTGTTGTGGTAAAATTGGTGTTTTCAGTGACAATGGGGGTTATTTCCTAAGGGCAAATCCACTTTGCACTACAAGTGCAGTTTCAGTGCAGTCTCAAGTGCACTTGTAGTGCAAAGTGTATTTGCCTTTAGTAAATAACACCAACAGTGCTTTCTAATGTTACACAATCACGCCATTTTCAGGACTACACACATTTCTGTCAGGGTCAGCTAAAAGAAACACAAGCAGTAATAAATGTCAGCAAATATTTTAGTAGGTAACTAATTTTTTTATTTAAAAAAAGGCTCAGACATTGTCTGGCATATTGATGGCCCCCCTACCCACAAAGTATTCAAGGTATCTTAGACGAACCTCACGGGCACTCAGGGGGGGCAAGCCAGGACGGCCAGCCTCAAGCGCCATCAGGGTTGGTTCATTTACTTGAATTCCGGCCTCAGGCCCCACTGAGGCAGCATAGTTGGTAGAATTTTGCCTTAAAAAGTTGTGGAGAACACAGCATGCCAGGATGATATGATTCAGTTTATACTCCTCCATGTGTATGGGTGTAAGAAGTAGGCGGAACTGGCTGGCCATGATTCCAAACGTGTTCTCCACCACTCTTCTGGCTCTGGCCAGCCGGTAATTAAAAACCCTCTGGTTCCGGGGTGAGGGTCCTCATAGGGAATGGCCGTATAAGATGGTCCCCCAGCACAAACGCTTCATCCACAACGAAGACAAATGGGAGTCCTCCCACATTGTCTTCTGGAGGTGGCAAGGCCAAGCTGCCCTTCTGGAGATGCCTGTAGAACTCTGTCTGGGCGATGACTCCACCATCTGACATCCGGCCATTCTTCCCCACATCCACATACAGGAACTCATAAGTAGCCGACACCACTGCCAACATCACAATACTATTGAACCCCTTGTAGTTGTAATAGTATGACCCTGAGTTGGGTGGTGGGACAATGTGGACGTGTTTCCCATCCGCTGTTAGTAAAGTCCCACCGCTGGGCAAAGTGGGAGGCCACAGTCTGCCATTTCTGTGGCGTGGAAGGAAACTGTGGAGTCAAACCAGAAAAATAAATTAATCATTTTGCACATAAACATGGAAAGCAGATTAGACACAAACATTCTTGGCCAACATCAGTATAACATTTATTTTAGGGAGTATTTAAACACAAAGGTATAAGGTCCACCTATCAGATTCCCCCCCCATGGGCCATTTTATAAATTTTATGGGGGGGAGGGAGATGTTTTGGACAGGTAACCCTCTCCACTTCATTGAGAGATGAATGCATAAATAATGTGTATTACTTTGGCCAGCCCCTCCTTACTTTACACTATTGGCAGCCCACTGGACAGGTAAGAAGTGTCATAATACAACAATATAAATACACACTGTACACATTTGAGCACATTTTTACATTCTGCTATTACCTATCAGGATAATAATAGGATACAAAAACTTTAAACAGTACCATTTGAAAGTATTCTGGCAGGCCCTTGCACTACATGCTTTGGGGAATTCATCCATAAATCTCACCACTAAAGAGGTGGGTATAGTGCGTATGGGTTTGACAAAGTCAGCAGATAGAGGATTGGTATCAGCTGAGTTAGCAGTTGGGGGGAGGGAGGGTTCAAAAAGATTTTGGGGGACCAAAAAAAAATAATCTGGCACTCTGTCTGAATTTAAAGCACACATCACAATTTTACACATTTTAGGGGGTGTTTAGGGTAAAGCACTACTATGGAGCTGACAAAATACATTGTTAAGTGACTACATGAGGTGAATAGAGGCCCAGGAGAGCATGCTGGGGAGGTTAGTGAAGGCAAATATGTATGAAGGACAAAAAAAAATTACATAAAAATCCAGCATGCATGAGGACAAAGGGGACATTCATAGCATATTACAATCATGGTAATTAGGGAATGAGGAAAGAAATACAATATATTTACAAACATTCTAGACAATAAAATGTGATGTTAAAGGATAAAAATCTTACCTTAATATAGTCCTTCTGCAGGACCTGGATGATGGCAGAACAGGTCTCTGGGATAATGATCCCCAGAGCCTGGTTGGGAGATGCCTGTCGAGAACTTAAGGTCCTGCAGGCTTCTCCCCGTCACCAGGTACCGCAGGGTGGCGACGAGCCTCTGCTCCGGAGTGATGGCTTCTCTGATGCAGGTATCCTGCCTGCTGATATAGGGGGTCAGCAAAGCCAACAGACAGTGAAATACGGGGTCTGTCATCCTGAGAAAGTTCCTGAAATCGTCAGGATTATTCTCATGGATCTCACGGAGCAAAGGCATATGACAGCTTTATAATGAGGATAGTCTCCTAACCAATTGTGATCTTTTATGTTAGGACGATCTAATTGCATCTATATGTATGGTTCCAACGCACCACACAATAGATTGAAGCTTCACTGCACACACCACACCATTGGCATATGCCTAGCTCTGATTGGCACATGTAGGTGACCTAGGGGGACATAGCATGTTTTATATCATGTTACATGTTATTGATGATAAATAATTATTGTGATTTTTTCCTTTTGGATAGGCCAATCATTCTTTGCGGTCAAGATAATGAGGTCCTGAGGAAGCAATGTGTGTGAAACACATCGGCCTCTTGACACAGGAGCAAAGAAATTTGGTTGAAGTGTAAATATATGGTCTGCATCATCCTGAAATGAGCACTGACCTTATGCTGTTATTGTAACCTTATTTTTAACTTTTTTTTAATAAACAACATTTATGGATTTTTGTGTCATTGTCCTTTTCTGGTAACAGTCAAGACTGCAAGGTTCTCTACATATTGTTTCAATGTTTAAAATGGATGAGGTACCAATAGATAGCCCACATTTAATGTTATACTTGTACAGAACAGTAAATATTTGTGTCTAAGGTACAACGATTCCAATAAAGATTATTTTTGTATAGAGAATTGAATCTGTTGAGAGAAATACTCATAGATATAATTACAAGACTAAAAAAGCCCACAAAAGGGCCAAATCAAAATCTTGGGATTCTTTCCTATTTGGCAGTGATATGTCAACTAAAGTGAATACATTTAAACTAATCACATGCTACACCCTTTAACATCAACAATTCCAGAAAATTATATGGAAATATTAACGTTAAAGACAAAGCAAAGATTGTGTATAGGTTCCACCATTTAGAAAAAGGTAGACTAGTAAAAAGCCATTATGTAGATACTCATAGTGACCTATGCACTAGAGTAGGCACCACAATTGTGGTGCATATAGTTAATAACAATATACTTTTATTCCTAAAGATTATTTAGACCGTAGAACAGTGGGGATGGTCTATCTGTAATGCTGAAAGTGTGGGTCATTCGTTTGATAAGACAAAACATACATTTTGGAAAGAATCTGTGATTACATTTATTTAATCAATAAACTGACTTGCCCTCCCCAACTGGCAGGCATATGGTACTATAAATGACCACTAATATCAATCCTATTACTCATTTATAGTATTAGATTGTATCCATCCCATGGTGATTTTCATACGTGAATATTCCAATGTGAATTTAGAGGACTTTTGAATTGTATTCCACTACTTTACCTGGTTTAAACACTACCCTCCCGGCCGGGCGGTGTTTCAGTTATCCTGACTGGGCATCATATGACGTTCAGCAGGATAACATGCCGGCACCCGCCCGTGGGGTGCGCAGCGCAGAAATCAGTGATGCTGTGTGTTAAAGGGGGAGCCCTTTAGTTCTCCCATATAGAGGAGTTATTTCTCCCATGGTTCAGAGTAGGGATGAGCCAAACACCCCCCTGTTTGGTTCGCACCAGAACTTGCGAACAGGCAAAAAATTTGTTTGAACACGCAAACACCATTAAAGTCTATGGGACTCGAACGTGAATAATAAAAAGTGCTAATTTTAAAGGCTTATATGCAAGTTATTGTCATAAAAAGTGTTTGGGGACCTGGGTCCTGCCCCAGGGGACAAGGATCAATGCAAAAAAAAGTTTTAAAAACGGCCGTTTTTTCAGGAGCAGTGATTTTAAAAATGCTTAAAGTGAAACAATAAAAGTGTAATATTCCTTTAAATTTCGTACCTGGGGGGTGTCTATAGTATGCCTGTAAAGGGGCGCATGTTTCCCGTGTTTAGAACAGTCTGACAGCAAAATGACATTTCAAAGGAAAAAAAGTCATTTAAAACTACTCGCGGCTATTAATGAATTGCCGGTCCGACAATACACATAAAAGTTCATTGATAAAAACGGCATGGGAATTCCCCACAGGGGAACCCAAACCAAAATTTAAAAAAAAAATGGCGTGGGGTCCCCCCAAAAATCCATACCAGACCCTTATCCGAGCATGCAACCTGGCAGGCTGCAGGAAAAGAGGGGGGGGAACGAGAGAGGCCCCCCTCCTGAACCGTACCAGGCCACATGCCCTCAACATTGGGAGGGTGCTTTGGGGTAGCCCCCCAAAACACCTTGTCCCCATGTTGATGGGGCAAGGGCCTCATCCCCACAACCCTTGCCCAGTGGTTGTGGGGGTCTGTGGGCGGGGGGCTTATCGGAATCTGGAAGCCCCCTTTAACAAGGGGACGCCCAGATCCCGGCCCTCCCCCCTGTGTGAAATGGTAACCTACCATTTCACAAAAAAACTGTTAAAAATGACAAGAGACAGTTTTTGACAATTCCTTTATTTAAATGCTTCTTCTTTCTTCTATCTTATTTCTTCTATCTTCTATCTTCCTTCAGTTTCTTCCTCCATCTTCTTCTTCTGGTTTTTCTGGTTCTTCTGGTACCCCCAGGTATGAAATTTAAAGGAATATTACACTTTTATTGTTTCACTATAGGCATTATTAAAATCACTGCTCCCGAAAAAACAGCCATTTTTAAACTTTTTTTTTGCATTGATCCATGTCCCCTGGGGCAGGACCCAGGTCCCCAAACACTTTTTATGACAATACCATGCATATAAGCCTTTAAAATTAGCACTTTTGATTTCTCCCATAGACTTTTAAAGGGTGTTCCGCGGCTTTCGAATTTGCCGCGAACACCCCAAATTGTTCAGAGAACTGGTGAACAGCCGATGTTTGAGTCGAAAAGCGAAGCTCATCCCTAGTTCAGAGAAGCAGGATCTTCCATTCTATGGATAGCGTAGGACCCACTGATAATGGGGTACTTTGACACAGTAAGTGGGCTCAAGCACCATATAGCTGTATGGTGTGACTAAATCCCCATATTTTTAAAAAAATGTTCAGGTGTTTTGAATAGCCTTGCAGGAGTTACATGTAATTTTTGCATGTGTGCGCTGTAATACTTTGTTCTGTGTGTCACTCTGAAGCACTGAAAATTTCAGTCTTTTTTAGTTTGTTTATCAAAAAATAAAAACTCCAGTGGTGATCAAATACCACTAAAAGAACGCTCTATTTGTTTGAAGAAAATGATAAACATTTAGTCTGGATACAGTGTTACATGACCACACAATTGTCATTCAAATTGTGACAGTGCTGAAAGCTGAAAATTGTTCTGGGCAGGAAGGGGGGAAAGTGCCTGGTATTGAAGTGGTTAATGAACCTGTCAGCTTTAGGCCATTTCTGTAAGACTAAATGGGCACTGTGCACTATGATTTTCTGCCATTGTCACAATTGATAAGCATTATTGTGAACCTTGTGATGTATATACAGTAGTAAATATTAGGTTATACTTATCAGAACATTGATGTTATCATTATATGACTGGATCTCATATTGATTTTACTAGTTAACACCATGCTCTTGTGTTTTCTGTGACTGAGGGGTGTTTTTTCTGGACTGGATGGAGCTAGACAGGCATTCAATAACCTAATGCTTATACTGGGCTGAAGCTAAAAAAACAAAAAAGTCCTTTGTGTCTGGATTGACCCTGCCTCCCACTCCTTCTGCTTCCATCTGCCTTCCGTTATGGGTGGGTTGGGGGGTGGGTGAGTAAGCAGTGATGTGATTACATGGCAGGCATGAGGCATCCACTTGGGGGATGGTTATGGCATGTAGCGAAAAATAAAGGAGGAGGTGGTCTCATCCCAGCCTTTGTGTTTCTTGACTGGATGTGGACAATGTGACATGCTGGACACCCAAATGGATAAGGAAGAATATTGTTAGCTAAGACTACATTGAATACACAGGAAGAAAGCTACATGTCCCTGTAACCTGTGATGAGCCTATAACCCATTTACATATGGTATAATTTACTGAATGGGACCTTGCAAGACTCTGTTTGCACAGGACAACTCCTTAAAGATGAACTCCAGGAAGGGGAGAAAAAACTTTTGCAGTGTTTCCCACACCACTAAGGTTAAATGTTCATTTAGTCTAGAGGGAACTGAGCAGGCATTATTACCTACCTGACTCCACACTACAGCTGGCTCCACTGTTCTCCTCCTCTCTCTAGGCTCCAGTCTATGGGAGGGACCTCAGTGTCTTCACATGCAATACAGAGCTAATAACCCTATATTGCACATAGTGGGGGTGTAAACTAAAAATACTATCTACCCGCGCTCAGGTCAATGTAATCAAATAATATATACTCAAATGAATAGTGATGCAAAAATAAAATAAACAACTAGCTGCCACCCAGACGTGACGCTGATGGGCTGTACCTGGCCCAGCCAGGTCAGGTGGGATTGTGTATAAAAGCATGGCGGCGGACTAATTAGCCAGGTATCTTCCCAGTGGTGTATACAGTGTAAGGATGAGCCAAACACTCCCCGATTCGGTTTGCACCAGAACATTCAAACAGGCAAAAAATCCAGAAGAACACACAAACACAGTTAAAGTCTATGGGACACGAAAATTAAAAATGAAAAGTGCTCATTTTAAAGGCTTATATGCAAGTTATTGTCATAAAAAGTGTTTGGGACCCGGGTCCTGCCCCAGGGGACATGTATCAATGCAAAATGTTTTTAAAAAACAGCCGCTTTTTCGGGAGCAGTGATTTTAATAATGCTTAAAGTGAAAGAAGAAAAATTAAATATTCCTTTAAATATTGTGCCTGGGGGGTGTCTATGGTAAGCCTGTAAAGTGGCGCAGTTGTCCCATTTTTAGAACAGTACCACAGCAAAATAACATTTCTAAAGGAAAAAAACTGATTGCGGCTGTAAGGAATTGTCGGGACTTGGCAATATAGATAAAAATCATTGAAAAAAACGGCATGGGTTCCCCCCAGTCCATTACCAGGCCCTTTGGGTCTGGTATGAATATTAAGGGGAACCCCGAACTAAAAATTTTTAAAAAATTGCGTGGGGATCCCTCAAAATCCATATATATATATATATATATATATATATATATATATATATATATATATATATGAAATATTCCATAAACTTAGGAAACAAACCTGTGCATGGTTGTCCTAATTAATGTTGTATGTCCATATGAAAACAAAAATGGCAGCATTGCTTGCATTGCAAGCCTCACTTTGATAACATACTGAGGCATTACAGCGGGGGGCCGGAAGTGGTGTGGACCGCTCCAAACCTCGCTATGAATAGCCGGGGTTAGAGCAGAACTAGCCGAAAGTGACATAGGAAAAAATCTGGATGTTTATTATCCCATATGAAATGGAACACATCGCAGGCTGCTCCAAGTCTCGCTATGGACAGCGGGGACTTGCGCAAACCTTACACATTACAGCGGAGACTGGAGGTGTCGTGGAACCACTCCAAACCTTGATATGAATAGCCGGGGTTAGAGCAGAACTAGCCGGAAGTGACATATAAGAAAAAATCTGGAAGTTTATCTCGTGTGGGACGCAGTGCATTCCATATGAGATGGGACACACCACGGGCCTCTCCAAGCTTCGCCATGGATAACAAGGACTTGCGCGGACCTCCCACATGTATTTAAATGTATTTAAAATAAATATGGATGACAAAACTAGTCATGAGCCAGAAATAAGACGCTCCACTTCAAAACTTCACTAGAAATTGTCTCAGATTTGAGCAAGGTGGATC
This sequence comes from Aquarana catesbeiana, assembly GCF_042186555.1. Lineage (NCBI taxonomy): Eukaryota > Metazoa > Chordata > Amphibia > Anura > Ranidae > Aquarana > Aquarana catesbeiana. The sequence continues at coordinate 462,507,771 of NC_133324.1, read as the reverse complement.
TAAGTTGATTCTTTGGGTTAGATACATCGACGACATCCTCCTCCTATGGGATGGCAGATCAGAATCTTTGATAGATTTTTTTTCACAACTGAACCAAAATGATCGAGGCATAGCCCGAACATATGAGTATAGCAGACAGATGGTACATTTTTTGGATCTAGAGATAGAGATTTGTGGCAGTCATTTCAAATTCAAAACATATTTCAAATCCACTGACCTTAACAGTTTTATACCGATTGACAGTTGTCACCATCATTCATGGCTACAGTGAATTCCACGTGGCCAATTTTTAAGGTTAAGTAGGAATTGTACCGACCTTGATACCTTTAAATCACAGGCTGCAGTTTTACGCGAGAGGTTTCTTGAGAAGGGTTATAAACAAATCAGTGTTGATTCACAACTCAACAGTGTTATGGAAATGGACAGGGGACCATTGTTATTAGAAAAACCTCCCTCTGAACCAAATGACTCTTTTAAATGGTCACTCGTAACAGCATACTCTGTACAGCATAAACAAATTAAGTCTATGATAGACAAACATTGAAGTATATTGAAGAATGACTGTATCTTAGGCTCTTTATTACCCAAATGTGCCAAAGTGACATACAGAGGTGTGTCCAATTTGCAGGGCAAAGTAGCTTCCAACATCATAAACCCACCAGTCAGACCCTCTTTTTTTGGTCATTTGACAGGCTACTTTCCATGCAAAAAGTGTAAAGTCTGCAAATATAATGTTCGTGGTAGAGGTAAAACCACAGATTTCAGATCTACTATCACTAATCAGACTTACCCAATTAAAAGGTTTTGTACTTGTTGCACAAAAAATGTTGAGTCTTTACTTACTTGCCCTTGTGAGTCATTGAACATATAACCAAAATCAAGGAGGGTAGCATTAAACATACGGTCCCTCGCCACTACCGCCAGTTCCATAACAGAGACCCTAGTGGTACAGAGTTTTTAAGTATTGATTCATATATTCTTCCCTGGAGGGGCGGAGCTATCATTAGGGGTGTATCTCGTCTTGAGACCTATTGGATTTATGAATTACAGTCTCACTCCCCCCAGGGAATTAATGTGGAATGGGACATTCATTCTTTTATAAATGGATTTTAGAAGTCTATTATCAGATTCTATCATGTATTTATATAAAGACAATGTTCATGGGGGTATAATAATAATAATATTAAATGTTTAATTTTTAATTCTTAATTTTTATTTTTATATTATATTATATTCTATATTGTATAACTTTAGTGGATTGGGTGATGTCATCTTCTTTGACATAATAATCATTTTCAGCTGGGATTCTTTTTATCTATGCTTAATGACTTTATTTATAGCATGGCTATTCTTGTTTAGTAGTGCCATTTGCTTCTCTGTTCTGTATTGTACCCAATCTTGCCAGGATTCAACCTGGTGTGATGTAATTTAAAATTTAAAGTCCAATAATTCCAAATTCGAAATTTAAAATGTAACAAAATATTTAATTTTTGTATTTTTTGTAACTATATTATTCTATTTTTTCATGTGACAACACTGATGCTCAATAGGGTTTAGGTCTGGAGACATGATTGGCCAGTCCATCACCTTTACCCTCAGCTTCTTTAGCAAGGCAGTGGTCATCTTGGAGGTGTGTTTGGGGTCATTATGTTGGAATACTGCCCTGCGGCCCAGTCTTTGAAGGGAGGGGATCATGCTCTTCTTCAGTATGTCACAATACATGTTGGCATTCATGGTTCCCTCAATGAACTGTAGCTCCCCCAGTGCCGGCATCACTCATGCAGCCCCAGACCATGACACTCCCACCACCATGCTTGACTGTAGGCAAGACACACTTGTCTTTGTACTCCTCACCTGGTTGCCGCCACACACGCTTGACACCATCTGAACCAAATACATTTATCTTGGTCTCATCAGACCACAGGACATGATTCCAGCAATCCATGTCCTTAGTTTGCTTGTTGCTTGTTTTCAGCAAACTATTTGCGGGCTTTCTTGTGCATCATATATAGATCTTCTTCCCTCTGGGACGACAGCCATGCAGACCAATTTGATGCAGTATGCGGCGTATGGTCTGAGCACTGACAGGCTGACCCCCCACTCCTTCAATCTCTGCAGCAATGCTGGCAGCACTCATACATCTATTTCCCAAAGACAACCTCTGTATATGACGCTGAGTAGGGATGAGCCGAACACCCCCCTGTTCGGTTCGCACCAGAACATGCGAACAGGAAAAAAGTTCGCTCGAACACGCGAACACCGTTAAAGTCTATGGGACACGAACATGAATAATCAAAAGTGCTAATTTTAAAGGGTTGTATGCAAGTTATTGTCATAAAAAGTGTTTGGGGACCCGGGTCCTGCCCCAGGGGACATGGATCAATGCAAAAAAAAGTTTTAAAAACGGCCGTTTTTTCAGGAGCAGTGATTTTAATAATGCTTAAAGTCAAACAATAAAAGTGTAATATCCCCTTAAATTTCGTACCTAGGGGGTGTCTATAGTATGCCTGTAAAGGGGCACATGTTTCCCGTGTTTAGAACAGTCTGACAGAAAAATGACATTTCGAAGGAAAAATTCCATTTAAAACTACCCGCGGCTATTGCATTGCTGACAATACACATAGAAGTTCATTGATAAAAACGGCAAGGGAATTCAACACAGGGAAACCCCGAACTAAAATTTAAAAAAAAAATGACGTGGGAGTCCCCCTAAATTCCATACCAGGCCCTTCAGGTCTGGTATGGATATTAAGGGGAACCCCGGCCAAAATTAAAAAAAAAATGACGTGGGGCTCCCTGAAGGGTCTGGTATGGATTTTAAGGGGAACCCCGTGCCAGAAAAAAAAACGGTGTGGGGTCCCCCCTAAAATCCATACCAGGATTTATGGGGGGGGCACACTCTCGTCCCCCCTCTTTTCCTGTGGCCTGCCAGGTTGCATGCTCGGATAAGGGTCTGGTATGGATTTTTGGGGGGGCCCCATGCCATTTTTTTTTTTTTGGCGCGAGGTTCCCCTTAAAATCCATACCAGACCCTTCAGGTCTGGTATGGAATTTAGGGGGAACCCCACGTCATTTTTTTAAAAAATTTTGGCCGGGGTTCCCCTTAATATCCATACCAGACCTGAAGGGCCTGGTATGGAATTTAGGGGGACTCCCACGTCATTTTTTTTTTAAATTTTGGTTTGGGGTTTCCCTGTGTTGAATTCCCATGCCGTTTTTATCAATGAACTTCTATGTGTATTGTCGGCAATGCAATAGCCGCGGGTAGTTTTAAATGGAATTTTTCCTTCGAAATGTCATTTCGCTGTCAGACTGTTCTAAACACGGGAATCATGCGCCCCTTTACAGGCATACTATAGACACCCCCCAGGTACGAAATTTAAAGGGATATTACACTTTTATTTTTTGACTTTAAGCATTATTAAAATCACTGCTCCTGAAAAAACGGCCGTTTTTAAAACTTTTTTTTGCATTGATCCATGTCCCCTGAGGCAGGACCCGGGTCCCCAAACACTTTTTATGACAATAACTTGCATATAAGCCTTTAAAATTAGCACTTTTGATTTCTCCCATAGACTTTTAAAGGGTGTTCTGCGGCATTCGAATTTGCCGCGAACACCCCAAATTGTTCGCTGTTCGGCGAACTTGCGAACAGCCAATGTTCGAGTAGAACATGAGTTCGACTCGAACTCGAAGCTCATCCCTAATGCTGAGCATGTGCACTCAACTTCTTTGGTCGACCATGGTGAGGCCTGTTCTGAGTGGAACCTGTCCTGTTAAACCACTGTATGATCTTGGCCACCGTGCTGCAGCTCAGTTTCAGGGTCTTGGCACGCTTCTTATAGCCTAGTCCATCTTTATTTAGAGCAACAATTCTTTTTTTCAGATCCTGAGAGAGTTCTTTGCCATGAGGTGCCATGTTGAACTTCCAGTGACCAGTATGAGGGAGTGAGAGCGATAACACCAAATTTAACACACCTGCTCCCCATTCACACCTTAGACCTTGTAACGCTAACGAGTCACATAACACGGGGGAGAGAAAATGGCTAATTGGGCCCAATTTGGACATTTTCACTTAGGGGTGTACTCACTTTTGTTGCCAGCGGTTTAGACATTAATGGCTGTGTGTTGAGTTATTTTGAGGGGACAGCAAATCTACACTGTTATGCAAGCTGTACACTCACTACTTTACATTGTAGTAAAGTGTCATTTCTTCAGTGTTGTCACATGAAAAGATATAATAAAATATTTACAAAAATGTGAGGGGTGTACTCACTTGTGTGATACTGTATATATATATATATATATATATATATATATATATATATATATATATATTTTTTTTTTTTTTATTTATATATATTTCTTTCCATATTTATTCCATTTTTGGATTTATGAATTGCTATAATATACTAATTGGGCTATTGGGCTTATCTTAATAAAACTAGCCATAGTATATTTTTCCACATTTATATGTATATATTCCTTATAGGTATTTCACATATACATATGTGCTATATTTGGCTGGAATATATTGTGTTTATTACATTTTTGATTTAAGCTAGCCCTTATCAATAAGTGTTTATTTTTATTATAATTCTTAACAATATTCTGCTCTTTGTTTATATACATTTTTTCTGCTCACATCTGAGACAATTTCTAGCAAAGTTTTGAAGTGGAGCGTCTTATTTCTGGCCCATGACTATTTTTGTCATCCAAATTTATTTTAAATATGTTATTTTTGTTCTTTTTTCGGTCATAAAATTTGTTTATACCTGAGCTATTTATAATGAGGCTCGAAGTGCTGTAAGACCTTAAATAGAGCGTTTCACATTTTTTTATTTTATTTTCTGGGTTTACCCTTATTATCTTATTTCCAGCTTTTCCTGTGGGAGGTCTTCGCAAGTCCTCATTATCCATTGCGAGGCTTGGAGCGGCCCATCTCATATGGAACGCACTGCGTATCACACGAGATAAAACTGTTTTTTTTTTATATGTCACTTCCGGCTAGTTCCGCTCTAGCCCCGGCTATTCATAGCGAGGTTTGGAGTGGTTCCACATCACTTCCGGTCTCTGCTGTAATGTGTAAGGTCCACGCAAGTCCCCGCTGTCCATAGGGAGGCTTGGAGCAGCCTGCGGTGCGTTCCATTTCATATGGAATGCGCTGTGTCCTTCATGAGATAAAATTCCAGATTTTTTCCAATATGTCACTTTCGGCTAGACATGTGCGCCGTCAATAAATTTGTTTAGTTTCATTCCGTTCCATTTCGTATTAGCATTAATTCATATTTTGTAAAAAAAAAATACGAATTTTCGTTAGGTTTGTTAACTTTTCGTAACAATTAAGAATGTTCGTTATGATGAATTTATCATTATGAGGGGCTCCCACAATCCCTGTCCTGTGCTGACTTCCTGGATTTTTAACTTTTAGGTTAGTTAACTTCTCGTAAAAATTACGAATGTTCATTATGATGAATTTATCATTATGAGGGGCTCCCACCACCCCTGTGCTGTGCTGACTTCCTGGGTTTTTAACTTTTAGGTTTGTTAACTTTTCGTAACAATTACAAATGTTCATTATGATGAAGTTATCATTATGAGGGGCTCCCACCATCCCTCTTCTGTGCTGACTTCCTGGGTTTTTAACTTCTAGGTTTGTTAACTTTTCGTAACAATGTTCGTTAGGAATTTGGATCAAAAATTTGTAAATTTCATACAAAATTCAGGAGCATAGCAACTCGTATTTCGGATCTTCCCGAATGTACGAATTTATGGAAATTCATATGAATTTTCGATTTGTACGAAACTAATCGCACATGTCTACTTTCGGCTAGTTCGGCTCTAACCCCGGCTATTCATAGCGAGGTTTGGAGCAGTCCATGTCACTTCCGGTCCCCGCTGTAATACCACAGTATGTTATCAAAGTGAGGCTTGCAGTGCAAGTGATGCCGCCATATTGTTTTCATATGGACATACAACATTAATTAGGACAACCATGCACAGGTTTGTTTCCTACGATTATGGGATATACAGTACCAGGCCACAACATCATCCTGCTGGTCCCACTGCACATATATATATATATATATATATATATATATATATATATATATATATGCAGTGGGACCAGCAGAACGATACCCCAGATGATATCTTTGCAGATGAAACGCGTCGGATCAAGCCTAATGTTCCCATTGTGTCACCTTATTGGATAGACAAGCGCTTGTTTTACTTCTGAAAATGTGAGTGTAACCATTCATTTTTTACAAATAAATTTCTTTTGTTATGTGGATTCATGCTATGTGCACTTTTTATTCCTTTTTGGCCATTTATATATAAGTCAACACCACAATATACACCCTTGGAGCCTCCTTTTCCTTGTTGACTGTGGCTATTGTGAAGAGTAGGGATGAGCTACGAGTTCGAGTCAAACTCATGTTCGACTCGAACATTGGCTGTTCGCAAGTTCGCCGAACAGCGAACAATTTGGGGTGTTCGCGGCAAATTCGAATGCTCCGGAACACCCTTTAAAAGTCTATGGGAGAAATCAAAAGTGCTCATTTTAAAGGCTTATATGCAAGTTATTGTCATAAAAAGTGTTTGGGGACCTGGGTCCTGCCCCAGGGGACATGGATCAAAGCAAAAAAAAGTTTTAAAAACGGCCAGTGATTTCAGGAGCAGTGATTTTAATAATGCTTAAAGTCAAACAATAAAAGTGATATACCCGTGTAAATTCCGTAGCTGGGGGGTGTCTATAGTATGCCTGTAAAGGGGCGCATGTTTCCCATGTTTAGAACAGTCTGACAGCAAAATGACATTTCGAAGGAAAAAAGCCATTTAAAACTACTTGCGGCTATTGCATTGCTGGTCCGACAATACACATAGAAGTTCATTGATAAAAACAGCTTGGGAATTCCCCACAGGGGAACCCCGAACCAAAATTTAAAAAAAAAATGACTTGGGGGTCCCCCTAAATTCTATACCAGGCCCTTCAGGTCTGGTATGGATATTAAGGGGAACCCCGGCCAAAATTTAAAAAAAAAAATGACGTGGGGGTCTCCCTAAATTTCATACCAGACCCTTCAGGTCTGATATGGATTTTAAGGGAAACCCCGCGCCAAAAAAAAAAAAAACGGCGTGGGGTCCCCCCAAAATTCCATACCAGACACTTATCCGAGCACGCAACCTGGCAGGCCGCAGGAAAAGATGGGGGGGACTGCGGGTGGGGGGCTTATCGGAATCTGGAAGCCCCCTTTAACAAGGGGACCCCCAGATCCCTACCATTTCACTAAAAAACTGTCAAAATGTTAAAAATGACAAGAGACAGTTTTTGACAATTCCTTTATTTAAATGCTTCTTCTTTCTTCTTTCTTCTATCTTCCTTCATCTTCTTTTTCTTTTTCTGGTTCTTCTGGCTCTTCTGGTTCTTCCTCTGGCGTTCTTGTCCAGCATCTCCTCCGCGGTGTCTCCTCCGCACCCATGGCATGGGGGAGGCTCCCGCTCTTCTCTTCATCTTCTTCTCTTCTTCATCTTCTTCTTCATCTTCTTCTTTTCTTCTCTTCTTCTCTTCTTCTCTTCTTCATTTTCTTCTCCGGGCCGCTCCGCATCCATACTGGCATGGAGGGAGGCTCCCACTGTGTGACGGCGTCTCCTCGTCTGACGGTTCTTAAATAACGGGGGGCGGGGCCACCCGGTGACCCCGCCCCCCTCTGACACATGGGACATGATGGGACTTCCCTGTGGCATTCCCCGTGACGTCACAGGGAAGTCCTGTCAAGTCACCGTGCATCAGAGGGGGGTGGGGTCACCGAGTGGCCCCGCCCCCGTTATTTAAGAACCGTCAGACGAGGAGATGCCGTCATACAGCGGGAGCCTCCCTCCATGCCAACATGGATGCGGAGCGGCCTGGAGAAGAAAATGAAGAAGAGAAGAAGAGAAGAAAAGAAGAAGAAGAAGATGAAGAAGAGAAGAAGATGAAGAGAATTGCGGGAGCCTCCCCCCATGCCATGGGTGCGGAGTGGCCCGAGGAGAAGAAGATAGAAGACGCCGCGGAGGAGATGCTGGACGAGAACGCCGGAGGAAGAACCAGAAGAGCCAGAAGAACCAGAAGAAGAAGATGAAGGAAGATAGAAGAAAGAAGAAGCATTTAAATAAAGGAATTGTCAAAAACTGTCTCTTGTCATTTTTAACATTTTTGACAGTTTTTTAGTGAAATGGTAGGGGTACTTTTGAACCCCCTTACCATTTCACACAGGGGGGGGCCGGGATCTGGGGGTCCCCTTGTTAAAGGGGGCTTCCAGATTCCGATAAGACCCTCACCCGCAGACCCCCACAACCACCGGCCAGGGTTGTGGGGATGAGGCCCTTGTCCTCATCAACATGGGGACAAGGTGTTTTGGGGGGCTACCCCAAAGCACCCTCCCCATGTTGAGGGCATGTGGCCTGGTACAGTTCAGGAGGGGGGGCCGCTCTCTCGCCCCCCTCTTTTTCTGTGGCCTGCCAGGTTGCGTGCTCAGGTAAGGGTCTGGTATGGATTTTTGGGGGACCCCACGCCGTTTTTTTTTTTGGCGCAGGGTTCCCCTTAAAATCCGTACCAGACCTGAAGGGTCTGGTATGGAATTTAGGGGGACCCCCACGTCATTTTTTTTTTTTAATTTTGGTTCGGGGTTCCCCTGTGGGGAATTCCCATGCTGTTTTTATCAATGAACTTCTATGTGTATTGTCGGATCGGCAATGCAATAGCCACGAGTAGTTTTAAATGGCTTTTTTCCTTTGAAATGTCATTTTGCTGTTAGACTGTTCTAAGCACGGGAAACATGAGCCCCTTTACAGGCATACTATAGACACTCCCCAGCTACGAAATTTAAAGGGATATTACACTTTTATTGTTTGACTTTAAGCATTATTAAAATCACTGCTCCTGAAAAAACGGCCGTTTTTAAAACTTTTTTTGCATTGATCCATGTCCCCTGGAGCAGGACCCAGGTCCCCAAACACTTTTTATGACAATAACTTGCATATAAGCCTTTAAAATTAGCACTTTAACGGTGTTCACGTGTTCGAACAAACTTTTTTCCTGTTCGCATGTTCTGGTGCGAACCGAACAGGGGGGTGTTCGGCTCATCCCTCGTGAAGAGAGTGGGATTGATACTTATCTAATTGTTTGATCGTCCATATCCGCTGAGGTGTTTCGATCATTGGTGTCTAACCACCGACAAGCCTGAATGATTCATGGGGCGTAGGTCCTATTAAATCCATACACTCCGGTAAGCCTCAGTATTATTGGTGGTGGTGCTCTGTTTTCATTCTTTATTCACTTTTAGTGACGGTTCAAAAAATCAACGTTTTGACCAGCTAAGTGCATTTATATATGCACTTTAAGATATATTTATCTATCAACACTTTTTGTCACGAAGTGGACTTTTTTGTTTATTTAATTTCATAACAATATTGGTTTTTGTATAGTTTATTCTTAGTTACATCACTACATTTGCACTTTCCATTTATTGTATTTCTACAGTCTCACATTTGGAATTTTGGAATTGTTGCACCTGTATATTCATTTATTATTATTATTCTGCTTTAATATTTATCATCACCATGGGTTTTTATTCAGTTTAAAATACCTATATATTTTCATTTAATTTATTTTTAAATGATATTAGCGCTGCACCATTATATTTTTACAATAACTTGCATATAAGCCTTTAAAATGAGCACTTTTGATTTTTCATGTTAGTGTCCCATAGACTTTAACGGTGTTTCGTCGGGTTTCGAATTTGGCCCGAACACCGCATATTGTTCGGTGTTCGCCGAACGTCTGAACAACCACAGTTCGGCCCGAACTTATGCTCGGGCCGAAACGCTCACCCATCCCTAACACAGTGATGCTGTGATGCGTGAAAGGCTGACAAACTACTCTTGTTTGAAAAGTAATGATGCCGACACTACCAAAGTATGTGAAGTATGTGAATGACTTGTGGATATAATAATGGGGAATCTGTGATTGATTGGCGCTATGTATGTACTGTGATGAGAGTGGGAAGTAATGGTTGGATCCCATGGGAGGCGGTATTGTAATCTTGGTTTGAATTAGTTGGAGCTTCAGGGGATTTAGGCATTATTTCTTGGATATTGCCAGAGGATATCTGTTAATGACCAATTGGATAGGTATGTGTTGTGGAATACACCTGTCATATTAGCTGGGGATATGCAATGAGATCCTGCCACCATGTGATTAAATAACCTTCCCCTCCCTGTTTCTAATATGACCAATAGCACTTATATATGAATGGTCTACCGAGAAGGAATACTTATGTGATGCGTATGTGTCCTCCGTCCGCTATGTCATACATTGAGTACAAGTAATAGAGGGATATAGTGAGCGTTGCCTTGCTGGAGGTAAATGTCTTTTTTTGAATGTGTGAGCTGTAATATTTTGTTCTGTTGTATGGTCTTATGGCTGCACCATCTTTAATGCATCTTTTAGGGTGTGCCCCCCAAATATCTTGTTTGTCTATTGTATGGATTATGACCAAATCCTTTTGGGAGAGGAGCACCCCATTCCCTCATCAAGTGCCTCCCATTAGTGTCCACCTGTGACATGGGTGGAGACCTCAAGTTCTCCCATATAGAGGAGTGTATTGCTCCCATGGTTCAGAGAAGCAGGATCTCCCAGTCTATGGATAGTGTAGGACCCACTAATCATGGGGTACTTTGTCGCAGTAAGTGGGCTTAAGCACCATATAGCAATATGGTATTACCAAATCCCCATATTTTTTGATAATGTTCTTTGAAAATATCTAGGTGTTTTAAATAAGCCTTGCTGGGGGTAAATGTCTTTTTTTGCATGTGTGCACTGTAATATGTTGTTCTGTTGTATGGTCTTATGGCTGTAAGTGGGCTTAAGCACCATATAGCAATATGGTATGACCAAATCCCCATATTTTTTGATAATGTTCTTTGAAAATATCTAGGTGTTTTAAATAAGCCTTGCTGGGGGTAAATGTCTTTTTTTTTGCATGTGTGCACTGTAATATTTTGTTCTGTTGTATGGTCTTATGGCTGCACCATCTTTAATGCATCTTTTAGGGTGTATCCCCCAAATATCTTGTTTGTCTATTGTATGGATTCTGACCAAATCCTTTTTTTGTGAGGAGCACCCCACTCCCTCATCAAGTGCCTCCCATTAGTGTCCACCTGTGTCATGGGTGGAGACCTTAAGTTCTTCTATATAGAGGAGTGTATTTCTCCCATGGTTCAGAGAAGTAGGATCTCCCAGTCTATGGATAGTGTAGGACCCACTAATCATGGGGTACTTTGTCGCAGTAAGTGGGCTTAAGCACCATATAGCTTGGTGTGACCAAATCCCCATATTTTTTGATAATGTTTTTTGAAAATGTCTAGGTGTTTTAAATAAGCCTTGCTGGAGGTAAATGTATTTTTTTTTGCATGTGTGCGCTGTAATATTTTGTTCTGTTGTATGGTCTTATGGCTTCACCATCTTTAATGCATCTTTTAGTGTGTTCCCCCCAAATATCTTGTTTGTTTAAAAGGGACTTAGGACATATCCACATAAACTGAAGCATAGTTAATACAGATATACAGTGCTGTGAAAAAGTATTTGCCCCCTTCCTGATTTTTTTTTTTTTGCATATTTCTCACACTAAAATGATTCAGATCATCAAACAAATTTTAATATTACACAAAGATAACCCAAGTAAATACAAAATGCAGTTTTTAAATGATGGTTTCATTTATTAAGGCAAAAAAGCTATCCAAACCTGCCTGGTTTTATGTGAAAAAGTAATTGCCCTCTAAACCTAATAACTGATTGTGCCACCCTTGGCGGCAACAACTGCAATCAAGCATTTGCGACAACTGGCAATGAGTCTTTCACATTGCTGTTGAGCAATTTTGGCCCACTCTTCTTTGCAGAATTGTTTTAATTCAGCCACACTGGAGGGTTTTCCAGCATGAACGGCCTATGTAAGTTCATGATACAGCATCTCAATTGGATTTAAGCCCGGGCTTTGACTAGGCCACTCCAAAACCTAAATTTTGCTTTGTTTGAAGCATTTGGAGGTGGACTTGCTGTTGTGTTTTGGATCATTGTCCTGCTGCATAACCCAAGTGCACATGAGCTTGAGGTCACGAACTGATGTCCGGGCATTCTCCAGGATTTTCTGGTAGAGCTCAGAATTCATGGTTTCATCTATTATGGTAAGTCATCCAGGTCCTGAAGCTGCAAAGCCCCAGACCATCACGCTACCACCACCATGTCTGACTGTTGGTATGATGTTGTTATGTTATGAAATTCTGCATTAGTTTTATGCCAGATGTAAGGGGACGCACTACTTCCAAAAAGTTACATTTTTGTCTCATCAGTCCACAGAATATTTGCCTATAAGTCTTGGAGATGATAAGGATGTTTTTTTGGTAAATGTGACTTGAGCCTTTGTGTTCTTTTTGGTCAGCAGTGGCTTTGGCCTTGGAACTCTCCCATGGATGCCATTTTTGCCTAGTCTCTTTCTTATTGTTGAATCATGAACACTGATCTTACTTGAGGCAAGTGAGGCCTGCAGTTCTTTATATGTTGTTCTGTGTTCTTTTATACTTCCTGGATGAGTCGTCCTTGTGCTCTTGGAGTCATTTTGGTTGGCCGGCCACTCCTGGTAAGGTTCACCACTGTTCAAAGTTTTCTTCATTTGTGGATAATGACTCTCACGTGGTTTGCTGGCGTCCCAAAGCCTTAGAAATGGCTTTGTAATCCTTTCCACACTGATACATGTCAATGGTTTCTCATCTGTTCTTGAATTTCTTTAGATCATGGCATGATGTGTGGCTTTTTGAGATCTTTTAGCGTGCTTCACTTAGTCAGACAGCTTCTATTTAAGTGATTTTTTTTTATTCAACAGGTCTGGCAGTAATCAGGGTTGGGTCTGGCAAGTGAAATTAAACTCAGCTTTCCAAAAAATCGTGGTTAATCACAGTTCATTCATGATTCAGCATGGGAGGGGGCAATTACTTTTTTACATAGGGCCAGGCAGGTTTGAACAGCTTTTTTCCCCTAATAAATGAAATAATAATTTAAAAACTGCATCTTGGATTTATTTGGGTTATCTTTGTGTAATATTAAAATTTGTTTGATGATCTGAATCATTTAAGTGTGAGAAATATGCAAAAAAAAAGAAATCAGGAAGAGGGCAAATACTTTTTCACAGCACTGTACCTGCAGCTTCTGCTGGCGGGGGAGGAAAGTGGGGGGTACTTTGGAGATACTACTTTATTACCTCCAGAATCCCCCTTACATCCTCCAATGTGTCCCCTTACTATTACTGTACTAAAGGGGTATTCTGAAGGCAATAAGGGGGCACTCTGGAGGATGCAAAGAGGCACTCTAGAAACACTAAGGGACACTCTGGAGGTATTAAGTTAGTACCTCCAGTGTGCCCCCTTACATCCTCTTGTAGAGCACCCCTTATGGCCTGCTCCTCCAGAGTGCCCATATTAAAAATAACTACTGGACTGGTCTCATGAGTGGCTGGCGGTAAAACACTTTAGCAAAAAAAAAATCCTTGTCTGTGATTCTGAACTGTGCATGTGCAGCCTGGAGCCAGTTAGTGAACTGCCAAGCTTGGTCTCTACTTGTGCGGTGGAGTGTGTGAATTGAAGCCACATACCATTGCTTGATCTAAGGCTGAGCCCAGCCATTCTCTAATCGACTGGTTCAGAATCACTGACAGGTCCATAAAAACATGGATGAGTGAGTTTGGGGTGGAGGAACTGACCTCAACCAGATAGAACACCTTTGGGATGAATTAGAGCGGAAACTGCAAGCTAGGCCTTTCTCGTCTGACATCAGTGCCTGACCTCACAAATGCGCTTCTGGAAGAATGGTCAAACATTCCCATAGACACACTCCTAAACCTTGTGGACAGCCTTGCCAGAGGATTTGAAGCTGTTATAGCTACAAAGGGTGTGGCTGCACTACTGCTGATCTCCTGAGCTCCAGAGAGGCCTACTGATCCAGGGAGCTTGATTACTCCCTATACCCAGAGTGGATGCAAGAATCTGGGGTGGACCCAGGGGAGGATCCCCCGGATGGCCAGAGTACCGGTCCTCCCATACCAGTGTTTGAGGACCCGGGAAATGGCCCAGCTAAAGGTGAAAGCCTGTCAGCCTACAGAAAGAAGGTTTGTGCTAGGATTGCGAGAATTGCCAAGGAGGAGGAAGTACTCGCGAAGTTGAAGTTTGACTTCAAACATAAAAAAATTGCAAATGACCGGCTTCAAAGTTCCAAGAGAAGACAGATGCGGCCTGAGTTAATGGCTTTGGAGGCCAAAGTGGAAAAGTAGAGTCTGCTGGTGGCCGCATTGAAAGAAACCAGCAGAGCTTTCAAGGAGAAATATGGCAATGATGATCGCTTCCGTACAATGCGCAGAGGGGCCATAGAGTCCAGTGGAGGAGAAGCATCACCAGAGTGCGAGAAATAAAGGTCAGTGCAAAGCAAAAAAGTTTCTGTGGGCTTGGACTGTGTTTCTGGCCAGCACGCTGGAAAATCTTTACATTCTGAGCCAAATATCAGCATGTCTGCAGAAAGCGGAGAAATCTCTGGCACACAGGCTGTGGGTGATCAGCAGTCAGGTGTTTTGACTGCCAGTATGTCACTGGGCCAAGGAAGTTCTGTGCCCTTGTCACCGCAGCAGGAGGCTATGGAGCAAGATGATCCATCTGAGACTGTGAAGGGAGCAGGTATGCTAAAGTTAATCACAGAAATGGAATCACCTTTGCATGGTCGCAAGTTTGCCATGTCTGGATCATCTGAGAATGAAGAAGAGGATAATGATGTTCCCCCAAAACCTTTGAAACATCGGGTGGCTGGAAAAGCTGTTTTTGTTAAAGACTTGCCTATACAACATAATGGAGGTGTAGTTCCTATAGATAGTGCTGTAGAGGGCAGTGGAGAGCAAGCTCATCTCCTGGCTGAGACTACCACCTGTGTACAGAGAGCCAGGGTGTGCAGACTCTGCTGTGAAGAGTGCTGATAAGGACATCTCCACTGTTGGTAACCCTTTAGTTACTTGTAATGAGGTAAGAATTACCAAGGGTAATGTAAATGATATTTCTGTGCCAGAAGTCTCTGCTCCATCTGTTGTTTCTACCTTATCTAAAAAAGGGTTTGTAACTAAAAGTGATGTGCGGGATGTTGCAAGGAGTGCAGTTATTTCCTATACTGCAGCGGTGGCTGCACCTGTCCCAAGGGTGAGTAGGGCCAGGACTGATGTGAGCGAAGGTCAGGCCAATCTGACACTGTGGTCACTAGGACTGATGTGAGCGAAGGTCAGGCCAATCTGACACCATCTGGTAGCTCCTTTAAAAGCCACAATGTGGTCCAATTGAGGTGGACTGGAGAAGGCCCAACACCAAAGAGGAGAGATGTGGTGGGCCATATTCTGGGGATGGGTTTTAAAGTGGAGGAGATTTTTGCCCTTATCAGCCCAGTTGGGTCATATGAGTATGACCTCTCCTTTGTCAAGGCGGAAGGGTTAGATGTCTTTTGGGAGAGGTATGAGTAGAGGTGGAGGAGGTGGCTAAATAGTCTTGCCGATGTCCACCTGGCAAAAAAGGAGTGGAGGCATGAGCCCTCCTTCTGGTCTCTTGTGGCTGAGCCTTACAGCGGAGTTGCAGGACTTTTTACTGGCATGGTAACGTGTCGGCGGGTTATTGAGGTAGAGATTGTAAGGTGTATGGTCCTGGATGTCTCTGTGAAGTGGCATGATCTGCGTTTAATAAATATTTATGGACCACAAACTAGATGGGAGAGGAAATGCCTCTTTACAAAGATTAAGCCTTTCCTTTTTACATCTCGGCAAGTTGTCTTTGGAGGTGATTTTAACACCGTTACTAGGCCCAAAGACAGGAAAGGCTCCACTGACAGCCTGAGATATGATACCGTTTTTCTTAATACGATAGCCAGGGAAGCAGGTCTGGAAGATGCGCATATTAAGCATTGCCCAGACAGCACAGGGTACACATTTAAGCGAGGCAGTTGTGAGAGCAGGATAGATAGGTTTTTTTTTAAGGGGGGACTCTGCCTTTTTGGCTCCTGAGTGTCGTATGGTGGAGTTCTCTGATCACCTTTTGCTGTCTGTTATTCTCAATGCTTCAGATATGCCACATAAAGGAAAGGGTATTTGAAGGATGAATTCGCCTCTGCTGGATGACGAGGAGGTAAGACAATCTTTTGAGGATTTTTTTCAGGCTCAGGTAATCATCCTGGATTTCTGCAGCAGTAAGTCGGAGTGGTGGGAGCTTGCCAAAAGCCAGATCAGTGGGCTTTTAAGGCCATAGGAAAAAGGAAACAGCTTGGTAAGTACATTCCCTACCAGCAGCTGGGGAGAAAACTTGATCACCTTGTCTCGAGTGGTGGAGATTCCAGGGCAATCTCTGAGGTGAAACTTCTCCTTAGGAAGTATCAGTATGACCGGCACACTTCTTTGGTTCTGGAAAGGGACTATGGGAAATATCAATCGCCCGACCCTTCTCAGAACTGCAAACAAAGCGCAACAGTTAAGACGGTTATTGGGCTAAGGGATAGTACGGGCTCTTTGACGAAATCTAGGTCAGGGATCCTGGAGGTCTCTAGGTCTTTTTATGTGGATCTTCTGGGGGAGAAGTACCTTGATCAGGCAAAGATGTCGAGTTTTCTGGATTCTACACCAAGTCTGGGAAATTTTCAAGGATAAAGATTAAAGATTTTCAAGGATAAACATAATTTTGAGGAAAGGCTACATGCACATGATAATCTATGTTTCTTGGTCTGAATGTTAATCAAGTTGAGTAATGTGTAGAATTTTTGAAGATGACTGTGCTATTTAGTGTTTTTTTTCCCCAACCAAGAGAAATATCACTGTATTATATTATACTATAATATTATATTATACTAATATACTATATATATATATATATATATATATATATATATATATATATATATATATATATATATATATATATATATATATATATATATATATATATATATATATATATATATATTACAGTGATATTTATCTTGGTTGGGGAAAAAAAAAAACACTAAAAACCCTTTTTTTCATATATTATAGGTTGAAGTAAGCCTTTCTTATTATGTTTAGTCATGTATACAATATGTTATGCATATTTAAAAAAAATATATATATATAAATAAGATTCTCAAATAAAAAAAACTCAATAATGAACCCTACGGACTAAGACTGGGATGCAATTAAAGTTCATGTGTGTGTAAGGGCAGGCATCCCAATACTTTTGAAAATATAGTGTATATGTATATCCAGTGCTAGGTAAGCTGAAAAACTCAACTACAAACTTTAAATGTGTAATGGTGATATCAGCACTCATGAAAATTGCACACAAATATAAAAACCATTCTCAAAAATAAAGTGTTGCAATGTCACATACATAAACAATACTAAATCTCACAAATTATAAATCTGTGTTTATATAGGTATATCCTATAGACATGTGCATTTTCGTCCAAATGCATTTTCGCTGAATTTCGGGGATTTTCATGTTTGTTTTAACAAAACAATAACGAACGTGCAGAATTCCAAATTCAAAAGATACGACATAAAAAAATTCTTTATTTTCATGTCCATTATATTTTCATATCATTGGGACAACAGTTCAATATAGATAGAAGATTCAACATGACGGTGACAAACAATAGCAATCTGTGTATCGAACCTGTGGTCGAATGTGCCTAACCTAACTCTATTAGTCCAAGATTATTCTACATAGACAGAAAAGACTCAACATTATAGAGACAATAGTAAAAAAAGAGCTGTTAGTGGTCGCTGCTGGAATGGGTGGGGGAAGTAAAATGATGATGACGATGAATGTTATTGGCTGATTGTAACCAAAGAGGAGGAGCAGTAAAATAGCTAGAACTAAGTACACACGTACAGCCAACTTACTTTCACTTACGATTGATAGCAGAGCGAGACACACACTGAATCATTTCAGGCAGTCAATCTTAGCTTGTCCATTTGTTTGTTAACAGAGAACCTGAATTATTAAGTAATTAAGCATAAGCACAGCAGCAGAACAGATAGTGAAGCAAGCTATAGTTCAACTTAGCTTTTTCATTTCATCTGCTATTAATCTGCTATTGTGTTAGTGTTGTTTTGAACGTGATACCGATACTAGTGTTCTTTGTGTTGTGATAGCCTCAGAGGCTGTCCCTTTTGGGGGGGGGGAATTATTATTTATTATAGATGCTATATTATAGATTCTATATACACTAATTTGTTACCTGCGTGCAGGTAGTTTTGCTAACTCTGGCATATTTGTTGTTTATTGTTCTATTTCTTGCATCTATTTTTCATTTGATTTTACATCATTACCTGCTTGCAGGTCTGATCACTATCACCAGTCCATTTTCTGTTTGAACTAAATATACAGTAATGTACCGGTACCGTTCTAACGGAAAAGTGAAGGCAGGTAGAGGTCGTGGTCATGGTGGATGCCTTGCTAAAAAAAATGGCGAAGTCTCTGCTACTAGCGCTTCCTTAGGTACTGCTAACACTTCTGCCACCACAAACATGTCATCCACAACAGTGGGTGTCACTGCCACCAGCAAAGTTAGTTCCACCACCACCAGTTCTACTAGTTTTCCTGCCAGACCACCAACATCTGCTGCCGCTTCCACTGCCAGTGCAGCTCCTTCTACTTCTACAGGTCGTCATGGCTTCCTATTTTTATGGGATAGACAAGAAAACTAGTATTAAACAAGTGGAGTTGCCTTTACAATTACAACCATCAATGACACTGCCAGTGCCACTGCCTAGCCCCCCAAAGAAGCAATTGAGGGACACAACAGCAGAGACAGAGAGTGAGACTTTTTTTTTCGTTGCCCCAAGAGAAAAGTTCTACTGAGGTAGACGACTCTATGCAACAAGTTTCAGCAATAACTGTTTTTTGTGGTGATGATGATTTTGAATGTGATGCCCCTCTTTCCCCAACCACTGCAGACATATTACACACTCTCACCAGTGGCGGAACTACCACCATAGCGACCCACGTGGGCGCTATTGGGCCCAGAGCCGAGTGGGGCCTGGGGAGGATGAGGAATGCATACTGTACTTGCCAACTTTTTTTTTCTCCTTGCCGCTGCTAGAGGTCTGCGGCACTGGTCATTTCTGTCTCTATCACCATGTTAAGGAAGAACCAAGAGGCGGAGCCCGGGTGGCAATGAAAGAGGCTGCAATAGAAATGGAGCTCCATTTCTACTGGCCGCTTTCTTGCCACCCAGGTTCCACCTCCTGGTTCTGTAAAAGGTGCAGAGAAGAGCACAGTGAATCCTGAGTGGTGCTGAGGCCCGATGGAGAGTCCTGGGTCTAGGCGGCGTGCTATCCCTGTCTGAGACTCAGCTGTCTCTCCCAATGGCTGCCTCCTATCACATCGTGCCGCCCGGAGAGTCGGTGACAGTCTGAGCAAGTAACTCTCCGGGCGGCTGCATGCCCAGGTGCAACTCCTGGAGGGTGAATTGTTCTGGGGGGGTCTGTACTCCTGGGGGAGTGAATTCTCCTGGTGGGGACTGTACTCCTGGGGGGTGAATTCTACAGGGGGTCTGTACTCCGGGGGGTGAATTGTCCTGGGGGGTCTGTACTCCTGGGGGGGGGTGAATTGTCCTGGGGGGGTTGTACTCCTGGGGGTCTGTACTCTGGGGGGTGAATTGTCCTGGGGGTCTCTACTCCAGGGGGGTGAATTGTCCTGGGGGTCTGTATTCCTGGAGGGGGTCTGTACAGATGGAGGGGGTTGAGTTGTCCTGGAGGGGTCTGTACAGATGGGGCTGGTTTGTCCAGGGGGGTCTGTACTGATGGAGGAGGGTCTTTACTGATGGAGAAGGGTCTGTACTGAGGGAGGACTATGGGGGGAGGGGGGTAATGCCATGTTTTTCTGCACCGGGTGACACCAACCCTAGTGATTCCACTGGTGATTTGGGGACAGCTGATGTAAGGAGGGACTCTACTGGGAATGCCTGATGTAAGGAGGGACTCTACAGGGGGCACCAGATGTAAGGAGGGACTCTACTGGGGGCACCTGATGTAATAAGGGACTCTATTGGGAATGCCTGATGTCAGTAAGGGACTCTACTGGGGGCAACTCATGTAAGGAGGGACTCTACTGGGAATGCCTGATATAAGGAGGGACTCTACTGGGAATGTCTGATGGAAGGAGGGACCCTACTGGGAATGCCCGATGTAAGGAGGGACTCTACTGGGGGCACCTGATGTAAGGAGGGACTGTACTGTGGGCACCTGATGTAAGGAGGGACTCTACTGGGGGCACCTGAAGTAAGGACGGATTCTGCTGGGAATTCCTGATATAAGGATGGACTCTGCTGGGGACACCTGATGGCATCTGGTGGCAGGTGACATGGCAATTGACACACTCGGCGCTCCCACTGATTCTGCATTATGGTGAGTTGAACTATTTCATTTTATATTACAATGTAATAATAGAAATAATGCACTTTAATCATCCTGACACCATAACAACCATGGTGAACAGTGTATGGGTGTCCCTCGCGCTACTCTGAGTAATAGGTGAATGAGTGGAAGTAATAATAAGTGAAAAGAATCTGCAGCAAAACCTAATGGTGTACACAGCACCTAACAATGAATGATGATGAATCTCGTGCAGATTAGCAAATATAAAAATCCGAAAAGTGCAATGTGAAATCAAAGGGAAGTGAAAACTTCATATATAAATTGTAGAAACTGTGCAACAATAGGTTACAACAAGGGACATGAAAATATAAACAAATGAAGACAAATATCCACTGAATAGGTAAAAAAGTGGAAAAAAAATCAATAATGTGCAAAAAAGTCACATGTGTAAAAAATTGCATGTGCGAGATAAAATAACAATAATAACAAATATGAAATAGGTAAAAAAAAAAGAAGAAAAAGTCAATCAATATATAAAAAAATGTGAAATATAATAAATCGCATGTGCAAAAATGCCAGAAAAATGTGTGTGTGGGCACATAAAAATTAGTTCACTTTAGAAGGACAGAGAGATGGTAATAGCTCGTCTTCTATGGAGAGCGTTGAGTAGAAGGGTGATGAATGTTCATGAGGAAGTGCACAGAGTTTGTGTGGTAATGCGACAACAAGTCAGTGCTGCTCAGTATCCATATAAAACTTCATAAATAAATTCATTCCCGAACAGTCAGTCTCCCAGAACTCTCACCTCATATACTGTAATAAATAACATGGAAATGTAAATATATAACACTCCACCACTCCCCTTTGGCTCCTTCTCCAGCTCTCATACACTTCAACAAGGATTAGAGGTACCTTCTCCATCTGTGAATGTCTTTACTCAGCTGTCCCTATCCACTCCAGTATTTAATAAGGTAGTGATGGGGAAGAGAAAGGATAAACATGCCTCCAATAGTGTAGTGGGGTTAAACAATTAGGTGGACTCTTACATAAGGAACAAAAATGACAGGCAAGAACATTTTAAAACCGGTGTTTTTGGCACCTCCTTATGTCACTTCCAGTGCGCGTCTGACTGCAGCCTCTCCCTATGCGTTACGTCACGTGTCTTCATCTGGGGAACCGAATTGGCCGTGCAGGCATTGTTTTTATATGCTAAAAACGGAAGTGTTAGAGCGACCATTTTCTTATAGACCATTCGTTCATTGTTTACATCGTGGCCATTTTGTTGGTTATCCATGTACACCACATGGCGGCCATTTTGTTGTAGTGCGATCGTTCTTATTTCACAAAGATGGGAATTGGCATTGGCTGGATGATAATAAATTACAAATGGGCATCAGAAAAGATTGGGAATAAGAATACTAATGATCATATAAGACCAATGAATTGAAGAAAGCTAAAATGAGAGAATGCAGCTTTTTAAAAATTGAACAATAAATGAATAGTTTGCTCCACTGGCGTGTTTGTACCACGTCAGTTCTCTAATGTAACAGGCTGCCTCAGTCGTGCACCAGAGGAAACGACACTCATTTAAATAGTTTTAAATATATAAAAACATATTAAGTATAAAAAATCTATCTATGAGATAAGGTTAATATGAAGATACCAAAATAAATAGCAGTGGTACTGATGGAATAAAGCAAAAATCACACAAGATAAATGGAAAAAAAAAATAAAAATAAAAATGAAAATAAAAATAAAGATAAAAATGAAAGTAAAATTAAGGTTAAAATAAAAAAAATAAAAATAAGGTCAAATAAATCTAATAAAAATGTTAAGAGACCAAAGATGGGTCAACGCGTCCCAATACTAAAAATTACTGAGGAAACAATTAAGATCGAACTCTACATTCATTCCTCTAGGGGACAGAGTTTGCATAATATATATATCCATTTAGACTCTTTTTGACTTATTGTCCTAACCTTGTGACTACCTCGCCAAGATTTATTATATTTTTCAATACCCCAGAATTGTAACTGTGACGGGTCTTTATTGTGTACTAGAGCGAAATGCCTAGATACACTATGCTTAGGGAAGCCATTTGAAATGTTTTGAATATGCTCTTGTATTCTCACTTTAAGAGCTCTTTTTGTTCTGCCAACATACTGTAAATTACAGCTGTATTGTAATACATAGACCACTCCTTCAGTGTGACAGCCTATAAAATCTCTAATATGGAAAGATTGGCCAGTATTAGTGGCTATAAATTCCATTCATTTCTTCTGGAATTTTTTTGCGTGTCGGCATGCGTAACAATTCCTATAAGAATAAAATCCCTTGCCACTAAAAAAGGTAAATTTTGCTTTGGGGGGTGGTTCCACTACCGACTTGACAATCAGGTCTTTAATTGTAGGTGCTCTTTTGCATATAATGTAAGGTCAATCTGGAAGAATTTTCATTAGGTCTTTGTCGTTCTTTAAGATGTGCCAGTGTCATTGAATTCATTTAGTTACCTCTTTATGCTGGACATTGTAGTAACCTTGCTCCAATATGTTCAGCTTGGAGTTTGAAATCTACTTCTTTTGTGCAATTTCATTGAGTCTTATTGGTTGCCTCTTGGGAATGTTGTAAAGCCAAGGTTTGTGATGGCAAATGTCAATCGACAAATAGCTATTAGTATCTACATTCTTGAAGAATGTTTTAGTCACGACCCTATCGTCTTCAAGTGCGATATTCAGGTCTAGAGAGTCGATCGATTTTCTTCTATTTTCCATTGCAAGTGGATGTTTTTATCATTGTTGTTTAATTTATTTAGGAAATTCTCAAGTGTTTTTCTATTGCCATTCCACACGATAATCAGGTTGTCTATATATCTTTTATATAGGGTAAGTTCAGCAGGGGTATCCTCATAAACTGATTTTTCCTCCCATTGTGCCATAAAGGCGTTCGCAACTCTCGGTGCAAATTTAGCACACATAGCAATTCCTATGGCCTGTTTGTAATAATTCTGATAAATAATTCTGATAAATAATTCTGATAAATACCGGAGTGGATAGGGATGGCTGAGTAAAGGCATTCACAGCTGGAGAAGGTACCTCTAATCCTTGTTGAAGTGTATGAGAGCTGGAGAAAATTGAAAATTATTTTTGGGCTTCCTCTAGGGTTAAAAGGTTGAGAAAGCCTGTCTTACAGTATGACCTAGAGAAAGCGCAAGAGGGATATTCTGTGAGGAGTAGGACAGGTAGCAGTTCACTTTTTTCATCTGCTGCTAACCCACCTTCTCCCTCTGTTGTTATGGAGGAAGAATCCTGTGATGATGACACTGACCTCCCAAGCGCCCCTGCCATTAACACTAGTTCCCCTTGAGTGAAACTGTAGTGGCAACAGCTTCCACCACCGATGTGCTATCTGCTGCAGTTACATCAGCCCTAAATATTACTAGAGATAAACAGAGTCAAGGGGTTGCATTGCGCCACAGCAACGTTTGGAAATATTTTCACAGATTGGAAGGCGGGTTCTTTGGAAAGTGCAAATTGTGTGGGAAGCAAGTGAGTAGGGAGAAAAAGTTGGGACATTTAACCAATACTAGTATGAACCTACACCTTAAAAATTACCACCACTTTACTTTACTGCGGGCAGAGGCAGAAAAAGAAGGTGGTAGCGCAGGAAGACAACCACACCAGTTACTCAGAGCATAGCCACTTTAGAGGGTTCAAGTAGGACAAACTGTCAATGTGCAGTAGTTCCACTGCAGACCCAATCAGGCTCCTCATCCTCCCAAGGACATCATCAGCCTACCCTAGATAGCTTTGTTGGCTTTAGTTCCAAGGGCATGTCAAAACAGCAGGCCAACAAATCACCCGTCTCATTGGCCAATTCATTGATGTTGCAGGAGCCTCTTTTTGCATGATTGAAGGGGAGCCATTTAAACAGCTCATGCATGCCCTTGCTCCATAATATACTGTTCCTGCACGCATAACTTTCAGCAGAAAGATTTTCCAGCATTATACCATTCGTGTGGGGCAGTATTGAAGGAAAAAATGGACAAAGCCGAGGGTCAGACATTTCATTTGACCACTGATTTGTGGACAGCTCCCAGCGGTCAATGCGCTTTCCTGTCTTTGACTGCACACTGGTGGCAGGCCCAGGGTTGTCTTAATGAGTGGGCACACCTGAGCACTGCCCAGGGGCCCCAGCTGCATGGGGGGCCCCTGCACTTACCCTAAAGCAGCGGGTCCTTGAGCCCACGCTGCCCCAAATTGGGGGCCCCATGATGGCACTGAGAGTGATGGATACACAGAGGAGGTAGGCTGGCAGCGTTGCTTGGTATAGGTGAGTCCAGAGCGGGAGGTGGACTCATAGCAAAAAGTTTACATGCACTGTATCTCCACTGGAAAAGGGGGTACTACATGGATGGAATAATGGTGCTGGGGGATATCAAGGGTGTATGGGGGAAAACAATGCTGAGGGGGATCTGGGGTGTATAGGGGGTAGCAATGCTTGGGGTAGCTTGGATGGCTATAGTGCTAGAGGTATCAGGGATGTAGAGAGGCCATGGTGTAGGGGGTATCAGGGATGTAGTGGGGTCACAATACAAGGGGTATCTTATGGTATATGGTAACAATTCTGGGGCAATATATAAGGTGTAGAGGGGTCAGAGGGCTGGGGGGATATCTAGGGTATAGAGGGGTCAAAGTGCTGGGGGGATATCTGGGGTGTAGAGGGGTCAGAATGCTGGGGGGATATCTGGGGTGTAGAGGGGTCAGGGTGCTGGGGGATATCTGTTTTGTAGAGGGGTCATAGTGCTGGGGGATATCTGGGATGTAGAGGGGTCAGAGTGCTGGGGGGATATCTGGGGTGTAGGGGGCATGGCCGAGCATCGGAGCGTGATGGCAGTCTAGTGCAGGAGCTCTGCCATCCAGAGACTGAACACCAGCTATAATCAGCAGGAGACAGCGGTATTAGGAGACCAAACATGACGAGGAAAGGCTCATCTTCCTCCCGGTCACAACCGGACCCGGCCGCCCAGCTGAGCGGGAGTATCCCGGCGATGTTCCGCACACAATAAGTGGCATCGCAGGCCTCATCTCAAGCCTTGGAGCATAGTGCAGTAGAGTCCCGTGATATCTGACACACCTGAGGCACTCCACGCAGGCATGCAGGCATCTCCCTCCTACCACATGTTCAGCCTAGCAGACCTGCAGATGGTAGCCCTAGATATCAAAAACACCCTGTCAGCAGATATCAGATCTGAGGATTGATCTGAGAGGGGTTACCACTCACCTGGGACACATGGAAGCAGTGACTGAGGCTCATGGCGCTGCTATTCAGCAAGTGCAGCAAGTAACCAGCATCTGATCGACATGCATCGCCACATGGAGGATTTGGACAATAGAGGTTGTAGACACAACCTGTGGGTAAGGGGGATACCAGAAGCTGTGGAGGGTCCCCAGTTACAGACAGTAGTTTGGGCCATCTTTAATACCTTACTAGGCAGACCACCAGACGCACCAATGGAAATGGAGCCGTGCCATAGGGCCCTTAGGCCATAGGGCAGGGAAAATGACCCACCTAGGGACACTGTCTGTTGTCTGGTCAACTTCTCTCAAATTTCTCTTAAAAAGAGGACAGCATGAAACCATAATCAGTTAGAACATCAGGAGGTCCTCATTCAGATTTTTCAAGATCTGTCCGCCATCACTCTTCATAGATGAGACCTGCGCCCTCTTCTAACTGCCTTAAGGGAAAGACGTATCACATACAGGTGGAAATTCCCTTTATGCCTACAAGCTACCACAGGGAACTGTACTGCCTCCCTCAGGGTACCAGCAGACCTGCACACCTTTTGTGATACTTTGGGCATCTCCGTGATACAAGTGCCTGATTGATATGGCCTCTTCTTACAATGTGAACCCTGGATACCGACTCAGCCAGAATACACCCCTCGAGAGCAGAGGTACAGACAGAGGCACCGGTGGTCCACGTCCAACTCCTCCTTGAGGGCTCGAGGTGACATGGAGAGGGATTCCAGTCCGCATGCATCCCCTTCATCAGCTAGATGCAAGACAGACTGCTAAACGGAAATTGCATGGTCAGGTGAGCTGACACTGGATCCCCTTTTGATTGTGACCCCCCCCCCCTGGAATCACACCTCTACCCTATGGTACTCCAAACATTGACTTTAATGGAGCTACACTCAGTATATTCCCTGACCTCTCCAAAGAGACACTAGAGTGTCTAATTTTACACTGTTAATTGACTTTATTTTCCTTTTTTTATATATAGTTCTCTGTTTTACCCAATGCCAGAGGTTTTTCCTTAATTTTTACTGTTTACTTATATGGCCAGGCCTGGATGGGACCCATGGCTCCCAAACTATGTGTGGTTCTTGTTCTTGTCGTATAACCTACGCCCCCCTCCTTCTCCTGGGGCTGGTGAGTGTGCGTGGACCCCACAATTTTCTAGGTGACCCCCTTACTGGGGTCACATGGGTCGCTCGCTCTCCCCGTTCCCTACGGGAACACTGCGGTACACTGCATGATTCTAAAATGTTTCCCACTAGATTTCTCGCATTGCTAAATGTGTTATATATGCATGCTTACCCTTCTCCTACTACACCTTTTTCTTTCTCTTCTCCCCCTTTGCTTTCTCCTAACTTTCACTGGTATAGATGGCACCACGGGCTGAAAATGCACATCCTAAACTCACAATGGCTACTCTGAATATATTCTCATACAATGTTAGGGGCCTGAACCATGCTACCAAACAACACCAAGTGCTAAGAGGATTGAAACAAGTTTCTTGCTCCATTGCCTTTCTCCAAGAAACGCACCTTATGCCCTGTACACATGGGTGGACTGTTCGGCAACAAAGGTCAGACAGTCTTTCCGACGGACTTTTGACAGACTTCCGACGGATTTTCGAACAAACGGACTTGCCTAAACACGATCACACCAAAGTCCGACAGATTCGTACGTGATGATGTACGACCGGACTAAAATAAGGAAGTTCATAGCCAGTAGCCAATAGTTGCCCTAGCGTCAGTTTTCATCCATCGGACTAGCATACTGCGAGCAGATTTTTCAATAGGAACTGGGTCCAGCGGAGTTCCGACGTAAAGATTTGAAACATGCTCCAAATCTAAAGTCCATCAGACAGAAACAGTCTGTTGAAGGTCCGATGAAGCCCACACATGGTTGGATTATCCACCGGATTCGGTCCGTCAGACCAGTCCGGTCGAAAAGTCAGCTCGTGTGTACAGTGCATTACACATACTACTCTGATTAGGCTCTTCTCACATCAATTTCCGAAATGGTACTACAGCCTTTCGGATACGAATAAACCCAAAGGTGTAGCCATTGAGTTTAGTGGAAATGTGTCCTTCCATCTTGAGGAAATGTTGTTAGATACCCATGGTAGGTTATTGTTTCTGAGAGGCTCTATAGGCAACACCCAATGCACATTGGCGAATACTTACTGCCCAAATCATAATCAACCCTCTTTCATGTCTCAAGTTTTGACTAAACTAGCAGCTTTTATGAAGGGAATCACTATCTTGGCAGGTGATATCATTATGCCACTTGACCCCATTATGGACACTTCCCAAGGTCGATCCAACATATCATTCGAACGTCTATTCTTTATTAGGAAAAGACTACATGATCTCCAGTTAATTGATGCATGGCGAACACAGCACCCTAAAGACAAAGACTATTCCCTATACTCCAAAACACATCACTCTTATTCCAGAATAGACAACATCTTCATAGACCACTTTCTCCTTCCACTTTTGAGATCAGCCTCAATAGGTACACCTTCTCTGTCTGACCATGCCCTGGTTTCTATTCGTCTAGCTATCCCCCTGCCCAAATGAACCACCAATTGGAAGCTTAATGATGCTACCCTACTAGCCACCACCATGAAACAGTACTTCTCAGAAAACGGGTCAACAGACACGGCCCTCTCCTTATTCTGGGAGGCTCATAAGGCCACAATGAGGGGTAAACTAATCAAGCTGGGTGCTAGAAGACAAAGAGAGCAGGGTCAACACTTAATGAATTATTATTACAAGTAGTGGATCTAGATAAACAACACAAATTGTCCCTGCATAAATCCCACTTAGAAGCCCTGTTGCAGAAGAGAGAGGAATTGAAAGTTCTTCTCGACTCTCAAACTAAAAGGAAATTTCAAATAAATTTTCTCCAAAAAATTCTATGAATGGGGTGACAAACCCAGCAGACAACTTGCTCATTCCATCTGAGCGAAGAAATCCGACTCCCTCAAAGTCAAATCCTCCTCGGGAGAAATGGCACATTCTTCCCCCCAAATCACCAAAGCGTTTAAAGAATTTTACACTGATCTATACAGCGTCAAAGGGGCCCTAGATACCCTCACTTCATTGGAGAAACGCACATATTATCTTACCTGAAATAGGCAAACTTACCTAGAGTCTCACACAAAACTCTCAAACAGTTGGAGTCTGACTTCAGGACAGAAGAGTTTCAAACAGTGTTGAAATGCACCCCATCAGGTAAAGCCCCTGGCCCAGATGGATACACCACATTATATTACAAGACATTTAGCGATATTCTCCTACCCCGATTAACATCTTATGCCAATTCCATCTCCAAAACCACAGGGTAACGATCGGAATCTCTGGTTGCCCATATCACCGTCATCTCCAAACCAGGTAAAGACCCCACCCTCTGTGGCAGCTATATCTCTATTAAATATTGACACCAAACTTATTGCCAAAGTGATGGCCACTAGATTGCTACCTCTTTTACCCAAATGGATCTCGGCAGACCAAACAGGTTTCATCCCAGCCAGAGAGGCCAGGGATAATTCCCTACGAACCCTCTCATTAATTCATCATGTCCTGAGGTGCTCCAAGTCCACCCTCCTCTTATCTGCTGATGCTGAAAAAGCTTTTGATAGGGTGGACTGGGAATACCTTAAGATGGCTCTCAAATACTTTGGTCTAGGCCCCAAAATGTTCTACCGCTTTTCCTCCCTGTATTCTCTCCCAACGGCCCTAATACGAATTAATGGGACATTAAGCGACCCTCTAAATTACATAACGGAACTAGACAGGAATGCCCCCTGTTGTTCGCCATCTCCCTGGAACCATTTATAGCACATATCAGACACAACAACATCATCCAAGGTATTAAAGTGGGCCCTAGAGTACACAAATACGCAGCATATGCAGACGACATCCTGTTCTTTATCCAACAACCACAAATCTCCCTACCAAATCTTGTGTCTGCCTTTCAAACTCTCCAAACATTGTATAATTTTAAAATAAATCTGTCCAAATCAGAAATACTAAATATTAATATACCCAATTCGGCCGCTGCAAGATTAAAACCTCAATTTCCCTTTCAATGGAAAACAGACAAGTTAAAATACCTAGGTATCCATCTTACCCCTCATCTGGGGGGTGTCTATAGTATGCCTGTAAAGGGGCGCATGTTTCCCGTGAACAGTCTGACAGCAAAATGACATTTCAAAGGAAAAAAAGTCATTTAAAAGTACTCGCGGCTATATGAATTGTCGGTCCGACAATACACATAAAAGTTCATTGATAAAAACGGCATGGGATTTCCCCACAGGGGAACTCCAAAGCAAAATTTTAAAAATAATGGTGTGGGGGTCCCCCTAAATTCCATACCAGGCCCTTCAGGTCTGGTGTGGATATTAAGGGGAACCCCACACCAAAAAAAAAGGCGCGGGGGTCCCCCTCAAAATCCATACCTGACCCTTCAGGTCGGGTATGGATTTTAAGGTAAACCCCGCGCCAAAATTAAAAAAAAAGTGTCGTGGGGTCCCCACAAAAATCATTACCTGACCCTTATCCAAGCACGCAACCTGGCAGGCTGCAGGAAAAGAGGGGGAACAAGAGAGCGCCCCCCCTCCTGAACCGTACCAGGCCACATGCCCTC
This sequence comes from Aquarana catesbeiana, assembly GCF_042186555.1. Taxonomy (NCBI): domain Eukaryota; kingdom Metazoa; phylum Chordata; class Amphibia; order Anura; family Ranidae; genus Aquarana; species Aquarana catesbeiana. The sequence goes on along the minus strand of NC_133324.1, from coordinate 462,477,374 downwards.
AACATTGGGAGGGTGCTTTGGGGGTCCCCCAAAGCACCTTGTCCCCATGTTGATGAGGACAAGGGCCTCATCCCCACAACCCTTGCCCAGTGGTTGTGGGGGTCTGTGGGCAAGGGGCTTATCAGAATCTGGAAGCCCCCTTTAACAAGGGGACCCCCAGATCCCACCCCCCTGTGTGAAATGGTAAGGGGGTACAAAAGTACCCCTACCATTTCACAAAGAAAGTGTCAAAAATGTTAAAAAGGACAAGAGACAGTTTTTGACAATTCCTTTATTTAAATGCTTCTTCTTTCTTCTATCTTCTATCTTCTTTCTTCTATCTTCCGTCTTCTATCTTCTATCTTCCTTCGGTTTCTTCCTCCATCTTCTTCTTCTTCTTCTTCCTCCGATCCTCTGCTTCTTGCTCCGGTGTTCTTGTCCGGCATCTTCCTCCACGGCGTCTTCTTCCCTTCTTCGTGCTCGGGCCGCTCCGCATCCATGATGGGAGGCTTCCGCTGTGTGATGCTTCTCATCTTCTGATGGTTCTTAAATAACAGAGGGCGGGGACTGTCCCCACCCCCCTCTGATGCACAGGGACTTTACAGAGACTTCCCCAAGGCTTTCCCCTTGACGTCAGAGGGGGCGGGATCACCCGTTAGATGGATGACCGTGCCCCCCTCTGACATCACGGGGAAAGCCACAGGGAAGTCCCTGTCAAGTCCCCGTGTGTCAGAGGGGGCGGGGTCACCGGGTGGCCCTGCCCTCCATTATTTAAAAACCATCAGAAGATGAGAAACGTCACACAGCGGGAGCCTCCTATCGAATTTGCCGCGAACACACCAAACACTTTTTATGACAATAACTTGCATATAAGCCTTTAAAATTAGCACTTTTGGTTATTCATGTTCGAGTCCCATAGACTTTAACTGTGTTCGCGTGTTCGAACAAATTTTTTGCCTGTTCGCATGTTGTGGTGCGAACTTAACTGGGGGGGTGTTCGGGTCATCACTGTTCAGGAGAATAAGGCAATAAATAAACACATAGTAGTAAAGCTCAATGTAATAGCTGTCAGAAAAGAGACCACTCAAGCCTGCATCAAAGACACAGCTGTGTATAGTAGCCAATCAGATTTAACTTTAGCTTGTTCAGTTAAGCTTTGCCAAATAAACTGGAAGCTGACAGGTTTCAAAGCAGAGCTGCACCAGATTTTGCACTCTACCCCATAACTGTCAATTATCCCTATGGAGGAGTCCCTCACCACAGCCTTCTCTTATGCAAAAGGTGGTATATTGATCACAGCTTTTATCCATGGCACAATAAAATATGTGGTGTTATGGGTCCGCCCACAGTGGATACCTAAAACAAATTTTTCCTCATCTATTTATAAATTAGGGAGAGATGTAAAGAGTAGAATAACCCTTAGTATAACAGTACCAATTCTCCACCAATAGTATCCCCCTATACTGTATGTGCGTGTGTTCAAAGATAACACACAAAGGTTCAAAGGTACAAATGCATGATATATGAACCTAGGGACATGGTTCCCTGGTCACCCACCACACCAAAATAAAATGTTCCTTACATGCATTAGAACTATAAAAGTGGCTGGGATAAAAGTGGCAGGCTAGACAAGCTGCTGAATAGGCCTGTGATTTCAACTCACACTGGAATAAATACCATTGTAGTTCCAGTGTTCACCTTGCTGCCAGTCAAGCCCTGATGAAGAGGGCACTCAGACCCCTGAAACACATTGGCTTTTTTTTAAATTGTACCTCTGACCTTTCATGGAATTAAGTTGTATCTAGCCCTTTTAGCAGTGGTGTGGTGGTTAGGTTTTATCCCTTTTCACAGATAAATTGGCAGCCTTTTTGACAAAGACTGAAATACATTGTAGCATGTACTCTGTAAGGTGTTGTATAATGAGGAAGTGCTTTATAAAAGAAAATTATTTGTGTAATACAAATACGGAAATTATGAAAAAGCAAAACTCACAAAATCACATAAACATTTTGTGGGTGCCGCAGTATGATAAACCTCTATCCCCTCACTGCAAGGGTATTTTTTAAATTTGCCCAGAGTTCAGCTATAAGTATTATAAAAATTATTACTAATAATGACATTTTACTTCTTATTATTTTTTGACTGCTTGAATCCAGTAGAAAAGTCTGTAGTACTGAACTGTGAATTTCTGTGTCCAATATAGATGTGCATTAAAAAATAATTTATGAACATTTGTTCTTGTGCTTTTTTATTGCCTGGAAATAAATCGTAAGGGTATGTATCTTCCTACTGTCTTCACTGTTTGCCTGTGCAATTAAAGAAGTGATTTTCATTGATAGACACAGTTGGACTTTTACAAATCATAAAAAAGTATGTGATGTGCTAGAATCTAGAATTACCTCTCTGTCAACAGAGACATGATTTGAATTATTAAAGAATTAAACTGTAGAGTTTAAAGAAATCATCAATCATAAGTAAGATAACCTATCCTTGTTTCTTGTGTGTAATAAATCTTGCTTTCATTGCTTCCTGTTGAATACAGTGCTTCTGAGAACTCTATTGTTGACTATTGTAGGTAAAATTGTGCCTCCCATGGATCATGCTGCCCTGAGTGGGATGTTAGCTGTCAGCCTTCATTTGTATTTTTGTCACTTGCGAGCTTAGCACTGACAGAATCTCCTATTTTGCATGCAAGTAAATAAGATGTCTGGCATATTTGACCAACTCAGGTAAGAGATACTTCATATATATTAATAAAGTATGACAAATTCACCTTAAAGTTAACACTGTTTAACCATTTCAGCCACGGAAGGATTTACCCCCTTCCTGACCAAGCCATTTTTTGCGATACGGCACTGCGTCGCTTTAACTAACAATTGCATGGTTGTGCGGCGTTGTACCCAAACAAAATGTATGTCCTTTTTTCCCACAAATAGACTTTTCTTTTGGTGGTATTTGATCACCTCTCGCTCCTCCCCACACCACTGGTGGTCTTGGCAATTGATGGCACTGTTCTTCCAGGGGGCCCTATGCACTTCCAGACTCTCCCTGTTAAGATGTCGGTAGGGATACTCCACCAGGAGTGGATATCCTTCCTTATCCTACCCAAGGCCTCAACCCACATCGTATTGGGTCTTCCTTGGCTACAGCTCCACTCTCCACATGTGGATTGGACTTCTGGGCAGATCCTGGCTTGGGGTCACTCCTGTTTCTTGTCCTGCCTACTAAATGTTGCCCCGAAGGAGAGAATTATGGTTGCAACCACATCTGTATCTTCTGCTCTTCCGGCTGCATATAGCGATTTCCGGGATGTGTTCTGCAAAAAATCATCTGAGGTGCTTCCTCCTCACAGGCTCTTTGACTGTGCTATTGACCTTTTTCCCGGAGCAACTCTGCCCAGGGGCCGTACCTACCCTTTGTCCATCCCAGAGATCCAGGCCATGTCAGTGTATGTCACTGAGAATCTAGAGAGAGGGTTCTTCCAGAAATCCTCATCGTCTGTGGGAGCAGGGTTCTTTTTCGTTGCCAAAAAAGATGGTACCTTAAGACCCTGCATTGACTATCGAGGCTTAAACGCATTGACAATAAAAAATTGTTACCCCTTACCCTTAATAACTGACCTATTCAACAGGTTGAAAGGTGCCTACATTTTTACCAAGTTGGATCTCAGAGGTGCATACAATCTGATCCGGATACGGGAAGGTGATGAATGGAAAACCGTGTTTAACACTAGAGATGGGCATTACGTATACTTGGTTATGCCTTTTGGTTTGTGTAATGCCCCAGCTGTGTTCCAAAACTTTGTCAACAAAATCTTCAGGGTTCTGCTGTATCAATTTGTTGTCATCTATCTGGATGACATTCTTATCTTTTCAGAAAATCTGCTTGTCCACAGAGACCATGTACGGATTGTACTTCAGCGCCTTAGAGAGAATAATCTGTATGCCAAGTTTGAGAAATGTTCTTTTGAATGTTCTAAGGTCCTGTTTCTGGGATGCTTTGTCTCTCATTTGGGTCTTCAAATGGATCCTGGAAAGGTCTCGGCCATTACCAACTGGTCTCTTCCTGCCAGCCTGAAGGCCACACAGCGCTTTCTTGGATTCACAAATTATTATAGGCAGTTCATTTGGAATTACTCTTCCATTCCTGCGCCTATTATCACCTTGACCAACAAGGGTGCAAATGTCAAGGAGTGGTCCCCTGAAGCTGTCTCTGCATTTCACAATTTGAAACAGGCCTTTGTTTCTGGACCTCTCTTGAGGAGACCTAATCCTGGGGATCCATTTTTATTGAAGTGGATGCTTCAGTGGGGGTGGTAGCTGAGCTTCTTTAACCCTTTGAGAAGAAACATCCAAAAAAAATTCTCAGGCAGAGAAAAATTATGCTATTTGTAATCGGGAACTTCTTGCAATCAAATTGACGTTAGAGGAGTGGTGTTATTTCTTGGAGGGTTCCCCTCACTCCATAACGATTTTCACTGATCATAAAAATCTGCAGTATTTACAGACTGCCAAATGCCTGAATCCCAGACAGCCCAGGTGGAGCTTTTCTTTTCCTGTTTTTAATTTCATGATTATGTACAAACCTGGTTCCTGCAACAGTTGAGCTGATGCACTCTCTAGGTTATTTGACACTTTGGATGAGGAGCTCACCCCTGAACCTGAGCCGATTATTCCGACCTCTTGCATTCTTGCCCATTCTACCAGCCTGGAGTCAAAAATTCCTCCTGGCAAGACCTTCGTCCCCACTGAGCTAAGAGCTGAGATCCTTCGCTGGGGACATGATTCCAAGGTGGCAGGTCATGCTGGGTTCTTCCGATCCTTCCTGCTCATCAGTCCCCACTATTTGTGGCCTACTCTCCACTCGGATGTCAAGGACTATGTTAAGGCTTGTTATGTCTGTGCTCAGTCTCAATCCTCCAAGCTCCTGCTGGTCTTCTCATGCCCTTGCCCATTCCTAATGAGTCCTGGTCTCACATTGCCATTGATTTTTATGACTGATCTCCCATTGTCTGAGAATAATATGGTCACTGGCCATGGAGGCAGAAATCTTCTGCCTCCATGGGGTTCCTTTTCATATTGTTTCTTACAGGGGTGTTCAATTTACTTCTCAGTTTTGGAGAGCCTTTTGCAAATCCCTCAATATCATCTTGAATTTTTCCTCGTTGTGCCATCCTCAATCCTATGGACAGACTGAGAGTGTTAATCAGGAGTTAGAGGCCTTTCTCCGCACCCTAGTCTCTGCTTATCATGACGATTGTGGTAAAGTGTCCTTCGCACTATCAGTATTGGATAATAAAGTGTGAAGTGGTGTTGGATAATTGCAGCAAAATCTAGGTGTTCACAACAACACAAATGTAGTAATACTAGAAAAGGAAGTGATTTTGCGCAATAATCAGGTGTCGAGGAGAAGATCCTCTGGATATTGTGCATGCAGTGCAATATAGAAAAAATCAATAAATTGAGATAAAGTGGAATACGTGATATGTGAGTAGTCACCGCAGAGAAATAGTAGAAATATCACAAAAATAGTAAATACTTTGAGTAATCACATAATATAAATAAGCATACTTAATGTGAAAAAATGGTCCACTAATAAATATTGTAGTGATGAAACAACAGTGAAGAAATGAATATTGAAATCAATAAGTATCATTAATGTGAAATCCAGGTGAATAATAAAATAAAATAAAATATAATAAATGGTGTAGTCCATATAACGAAGTAAATAATTAATAAAAGTCTCTAATATGAAGGATCGTGGTTAATTGGAGATAATCTACTGGGTGACTGGTTAGCAGTGTAATTCAGTTAAATAACCCATAAGAATTCCATATAGTGACTCCTGAATATGGTCTCACAGAACTCTCACCTTCAAGCTGGTAAATAATAGCATCTAGGAGTAAAGATGTGTTGGTGTAATCGCTGATAGGTGCTGTCAGTGTTGTGGATTTCTCCTTTAAATTCCTCCTTCAGTGTCTCCTATAGGGGCTCCGATATCGCCACCACAGTGGCGGGGGATAAAAGAGAGGCCTCCACTAGTGTAATAGGTTTAAACAGTAGGGGGATATTTATTGAGTGTCTAAAATTGGACTATTACATTGTGACAGAAGTTAAAAAGCAAATTAGAAAAAAATCAGCGCCCTCTCACTTTTCTTCCTGATGTACGTCTCGCTCCGGCCACTCCCTACGCGTTAGGACACGGTCACGTGTCTTCATCTGGGATTGTCCCCAGATGATATTTATTGATTTCAATATTCATTTCTTCACTGTTGTTTCATCACTACAATATTTATTAGTGGACCATTTTTTCACATTAAGTATGCTTATTTATATTATGTGATTACTCAAAGTATTTACTATTTATGTGATATTTCTACTATTTCTCTGCAGTGACTACTCACATATCACGTATTCCACTTTATCTCAATTTATTGATTTTTTCTATATTGCACTGCATGCACATTATCCAGAGGATCTTCTCCTCAACACCTGATTATTGCTCAAAATCACTTCCTTTTCTAGTATTATCATGACAATTGGTCCTCTCTACTTCCGTAGGCAGAATTCCCTCACAACAATCATGTAAACACCAGTTCCCAGAAAACACCCTTTTTTACAGTTTATGGAAGACACACTCAGCTCCCTCTTCCTATGACCTGTTCTCCAGACATTCCAACTTTGGCTACGGCTCAGGAATCTTTGAATTCTATTTGGGGTGATGTTCATGATTCCCTCCGGACAGCTGCTGACAAATTCAACGTTTTTGCCAACCTTCACAGGCATAAACCGCCTTCTCTACAACCAGGGGACAAAGTCTGGCTTTTCACCAGGAACATCATGCTCCGGGTTCCTTCTCTGAAGTTTACCCCAAGATTCATTGGTCCATATTCTATAAAGTCTAAGCTGAATCCGGTTTGTTTCCGACTTCAGATTTCTTATAACCTTTGAAAATCTCAAACTCTTTCCATGTTTCCCTTCTGAAGCCTTTAGTCCTCAATAAGTTTTCTCATCCTCTCACTACTGTGGCCTCAGTTTCTGAAAAAAATCAGGAGTACGAGGTGAGTCAAATTCCAGCTTTGTAAAGGCATTCTTCAGTACCTCGTGCATTGGAAAGGGTTTGGTCCTGATGAAAGGTTTTGGATCACTGCATCTGATGTCTTTGCACCTAGTCTTTTGAGGAGGTTTCATCTGAGGTTTCCCTCCAAGCCTGGGCCCAAGCGGAGGAGGGGGAGGCCTCATAAGAGGTGGGGTACTGTCATGGATCTGCAGTAATTTTCATGCCTGCCTGCTTACCTCTGTGTTCAGCTTAAGAGACTGGCCTCCTATTCACCTGTCTGCTTAATCACTTAAGGACCGAGCCTCTTTTTGAAATGTGTTGTTTACAATTTAAAAACATTTTTTTTGCTAGAAAATTACTTAGAACCCCCAAACATTATATATTTTTTTCTAACACCCTAGAGAATAAAATGGCGGTCATTGCAATACTTTTTGTCACACCGTATTTGTGCAGCGGTCTTACAAGCGCACTTTTTTGAAAAAATACACTTTTTTGAATTAAAAAATAAGACAACAGTAAAATTAGCCCAATTTTTTATTGTGAAAGATAATGTAAATTTATACTCAACATAACATGTCACGCTTCAAAATTGATACCTCTTGTGGAATGGCGACAAACTTTTACCCTTAAAAATCTCCATGGGCGATGTTTAAAAAATTATACAGGTTGCATGTTTTGAGTTACAGAGGAGGTCTAAAATTATGGTTCTCACTCTACCGATCGTGGCGATACCTCACATGTGTGGTTTGAACACCGTTTTCATATGCGGGCGCTACTCACATATGTGTTCGCTTCTGCCTTTACCCTTTATTTTTTATTTTTACACTGTTTAAAAAACAAAAACAAATAAAAGGTCCAGAGTTCATTTCAAGTGTGCTATTTGCATTTGGAATCTGTTGCTGTCAAATCTCAATATGAGATCCAAAGAGCTGTCACTATCAGTGAAGCAAGCCATCATTAGGCTGAAAAAACAAAACAAACCCATCAGAGAGATAGCAAAAACATTAGGTGTGGCCAAATCAACTGTTTGGAACATCCTTAAAAAGAAAGAACGCACCGGTGAGCTCAGCAACACCAAAAGACCCGGAAGACCACAGAAAACAACTGTGGTGGATGACCGAAGAATTCTTTTCCTGGTGAAGAAAAGACCCTTCTCAACAGTTGGCCAGATCAAGAAAACTCTCCAGGAGGTAGGTGTATGTGTGTCAAAGTCAACAATCAAGAGAAGACTTCACCAGAGTGAATACAGAGGGTTCACCACAAGATGTAAACCATTGGTGAGCCTCAAAAACAGGAAGGCCAGATTAGAGTTTGCCAAACAACATCTAAAAAAGCCTTCACAGTTCTGGAACAACATCCTAGATAAGGATGATAAGACCAAGATCAACTTGTACCAGAGTGATGGAAAGAGAAGAGTATGTAGAAGGAAAGGAACTGCTCATGATCCAAAGCATACCATCTCATCAGTGAAGCATGGTGGTGGTAGTGTCATGGTGTGGGCATGTGTGGCTGCCAATGGAACTGGTTCTCTAGTATTTATTGATGATGTGACTGCTAACACGAGCAGCAGGATGAATTCTGAAGTGTTTCGGGCAATATTATCTGCTCATATTCAGCTAAATGCTTCAGAACTCATTGGACGGCTCTTCACAGTGCAGATGGACAATGACCCGAAGCATACTGCAAAAGCAACCAAAGAGTTATTTAAGGGAAATAAGTGGAATGTTATGCAATGGCCAAGGCAATCACCTGACCTGAATCAGATTAAGCATGCATTTCACTTGCTGAAGACAAAACTGAAAGGAAAATGGCCCAAGAACAAGCAGGAACAGAAGACAGTTGCAGTAGAGGCCTGGCAGAGCATCACCAGGGATGAAACCCAGTCTAGGCGTTCCAGACTTCAGGCTGTAATTGACTGCAAAGGATTTGCAAACAGGTATTAAAAAGTTAAAGGTTGATGGATGATTGTTAATTTGTCCCATTACCTTTGGTCCCTTAAAAAGTGGGAGGCACATATACAAACTGTTGTAATTCCTACACCGTTCACCTGATTTGGATGTAAATACCCTCAAATTAAAGCTGAAAGTCTGCAGTTAAAGCACATCTTGTTTGTTTCATTTCAAATCCATTGTGGTGGTTAGGGATGAGCTTCGAGTTCGAGTCGAACTCATGTTGGACTCGAACATTGGCTGTTCACCAGTTCGCCGAACAGCGAACAATTTGGGGTGTTCGCGGCAAATTCGAATGCCGCGAAACACCCTTTAAAAGTCTATGGGAGAAATCAAAAGTGCTAATTTTAAAGGCTTATATTCATGGTATTGTCATAAAAAGTGTTTGGGGACCTGGGTCCTGCCCCAGGGGACATGGATCAATGCAAAAAAAAAAGTTTTAAAAACAGCAATTTTTTCAGGAGCAGTGATTTTAATAATGCTTAAAGTGAAACAATAAAAGTGTAATATTCCTTTAAATTTTGTACCTGGGGGGTGTCTATAGTATGCCTGTAAAGGGGCGCATGTTTCCCGTGTTTAGAACAGTCTGACAGCAAAATGACATTTCAAAGGGAAAAAAGTCATTTAAAACTACTCGCGGCTATTAATGAATTGCCAGTCCGACAATACACATAAAAGTTCATTGTTAAAAACGGCATGCGAATTCCCCGCAGGGGAACCCCCGAACCAAAATTAAAAAAAAAAAAAAAATGACGTGGGGGTCCCCCTAAATTCCATACCAGGCCCTTAAGGTCTGGTATGGATTTTAAGGGGAACCCCGCGCCAAAAAGAAAAAAAAAACGGCGTGGGGTCCCCCAAAAATCCATACCAGACCCCTATCTGAGCACACAACCTGGCAGGCTGCAGGAAAAGAGGGGGGACAAAAGAGCACCCCCCCTCCTGAACCGTACCAGGCCACATGCCCTCAACATTGGGAGGGTGCTTTGGGTTAGCCCCCAAAACACCTTGTCCCCATGTTGATGGGGACAAGGGCCTCATCCCCACAACCCTTGGCCGGTGGTTGTGGGGGTCTGCGGGCGGGGGGCTTATCGGAACCTGGAAGCCCCCTTTAACAAGGGGACCCTCAGATCCCGGCCCTCCCCCCTGTGTGAAATGGTAAGGGGGTACAAAAGTACCCCTACCATTTCACAAAAAAACTGTCAAAGATGTTAAAAATGACAAGAGACAGTTTTTGACAATTCCTTTATTTAAATGCTTCTTCTTTCTTCTATCTCCTTTCTTCTGTCTTCCTTCAGTTTCTTCCTCCATCTTCTTCTGGTTCTTCTGGTCCTTCCTCCGGTGTTCTCGTCTGGCATCTTCCTCCGTGGCGTTGGTGTCTTCTTCCCTTCTTCTCCTCGAGCTGCTCCACATCCATGATGGCATGGTGGGAGGCTCCCCCGCTGTGTGACGCTTCTCTCTTCATTTTTTTCTCTTCATCTTTTTCTCTTCATCTACTTCTCTTCATCTTCTTCTCTTCATCTTCTTCTCTTCATCTTCTTTTTGGGCAGCTCCGCATCCATGATGGCATGGAGGGAGGTTCCCGCTGTGTGACACTTCTTCTCTTCTGGTGGTTCTTAAATAATGGGGGGGAGGGCGGAGCCACCCGGTGACCCCACCCCCTCTGATGCATGGGGACTTGACGGGACTTCCCTGCGGCATTCCCCGTGATGTCAGAAGGGGCAGGGTTACGTAACGGGTGACCCCGCTCCTCTCTGACATCACAGGGAATGCCACAGGGAAGTTCCGTCAAGTCCCCGTGCGTCAGAGGGGGCGGGGTCATCGGGTGGCCTCACCCCCCATTATTTAAGAACCGTCAGAAGAGGAAAAGCGTCACACAGTGGGAGCCTCCCTCCATGCCATCATGGATGCGGAGCGGCCCGAGAAGAAGATGAAGACAAGAAGATGAAGAGAAGATGAAGAGAAAAATATGAAGAGAGAAGCGTCACACAGCGAGAGCCTCCCTCCATGCCATCATGGATGCGGAGCGGCCCAAGGAGAAGAAGGAAAGAAGACGCCAAGGCCGCGGAGGGAGATGCCGGATGAGAACACTGGAGGAAGAACCAGAAGAACTAGGAGAACCAGAAGAAGAAGAAGATGGAGGAAGAAACCGAAGGAAGATAGAAGAAAGAAGAAAGAAGATAGAAGAAAGAAGAAGCATTTAAATAAAGGAATTGTCAAAAACTGTCTCTTTTCATTTTTAACATTATTGACAGATTTTTTGTGAAATGATAGGGGTACTTTTGTACCCCCTTACCATTTTACACAGGGGGAGGGCTAGGATCTGGGGTCCCCTTGTTTAAGGGTGGCTTCCAGTTTCTGATAACCCCCCCGCCCACAGACCCCCACAACCACTGGCCAAGGGTTGTGGGGATGAGGCCCTTGTCCCCATCAACATGGGGACAAGGTGTTTTGGGGGCTACCCCAAAGCACCCTCCCAATGTTGAGAGCATGTGGCCTGGTATGGTTCAGGAGGGGGGGGCGCTCTCTCATCCCCCCTCCTTTCCTGCGGCCTGCCAGGTTGCATGCTCGGATAAAGGTCTGGTATAGATTTTGAGGGGGACCCCACGCCATTTTTTTTGAAAATTTTGGCCGGGGTTCCCCTTAATATCCATACCAGACCTGAAGGGCCTGGTATGGAATTTAGGGGAACCCCCCACATCATTTTTTTTTTTTACATTTTGGTTCGGGGCTTCCCCTGTGGGGAATTGCCATGCCGTTTTTATCAATGAACTTTTATGTGTATTGTCGGACCGGCAATTCATTAATAGCCGCGAGTAGTTTTAAATGACTTTTTTTCCTTTGAAATGTCATTTTGCTGTTAGACTGTTCTAAAAACAGGAAACATGCGCCCCTTTACAGGCATACTATAGACACCCCCCAGGTATGAAATTTAAAGGAATATTACACTTTTATTGTTTCACTTTAAGCATTATTAAAATCACTGCTCCCGAAAAAAAACGTCCGTTTTTAAAACTTTTTTTTGCATTGATCCATGTCCTCTGGGGCAGGACCCAGGTCCCCAAACACTTTTTATGACAATAACTTGCATATAAGACTTTAAAATTAGCACTTTTGATTATTCATGTTCGTGTCCCATAGACTTTAACAGTCTCCGCGTGTTCAAACTAATTTTTTGCCTGTTCACAAGTTCTGGTGCGAACCGAACAGGGGGGTGTTTGGCTCATCCCTGGTGGTGGTGTATAGAGCCAAAAAAGATTAGAATTGTGTCAATGTCCCAATATCTATGGACCTGACTGTATATAGATTATTCATAGGGGTACTTTGTTCTCTTCGCCCTGCCTCCTGGATACTTCCCCACAACCTGGGACAGCATAGACAGTTCACTTATATGGTGTGCAGTATATCTGTCAGGTAACGCCAGTTTGTGTGGATATAGATTCATGTGCTTTTTATGTTTTTTTTTTTTTTTTTTTTTGGTGGATAGTTATAAATTACATTTTGTTGTGTCTTTATTTTTGGTTGTGTAATTATGTATGTTTTGTGATGTAACAATTATATTGATTATTCAGTGTATTGATATGGACGTTTATGATATGAACTTTTGTTTGTCTCTCTAGATGTATTAATATGGTTTTGACATACTAATGTCCTTACATATCAACAGTCCCAAAGAAGTGAAATACCTGCAAAATGCATAGGCTAATCTTTGGACTCTGATGTGCTCAATCGGAACTTGTATTTTCAATGATTTTATTGTACCATGTATGGACTTTTCAATGGTTGTAATAAAGTATTAATAAAATGTTTTTTATATATTTCACTTTCAAAGGTGTGTTCTTTGTACACTTTTTTGTGTGTTATCTAAATAAATCTGTTTCTCTTTTTTATTTTGGTTTACACACATTTTGAAATGATGATCCCAGAAAACTGTTAGGAATACATATAATTAGTGGACTCCACATCTTGTATTTGGTGTATGGAAGATTTGTCAGCTTGGTATAAAAAAACGCAGGTAAGGTCCAAGGGGTGACCGTACCAGTTTCATATGCCAGGTTGGGATATCTAGATTGCCCAGCTAACCAGTCCAATATGTGTCTCGACAAACATGCTAAGTTATATAATCTAATATTTTGAAAATGTACTCCCTCTTGCCCTTTGGAAGTCATAGGGGTTGATTTACTAAAACTGGAGAGTGCAAAATCTGGTACAGCTCTGCATAGAAACCAATCAGCTTCCAGGTTTTATTGTCAAAGCTTAATTGAACACGCTGAAGTTAGAAGCTCATTGGCTACCATTCACAGCTGCAACAGATTTTGCACTCTTTAGTTTTAGTAAATCAACCCCATAGTTTCTTTAACATTTATTACACCAAAGAATATGAACCATAGCCTGGTTAGGGGTGAATAGCATTGTCATGCTTTAGAAGAAATGGGATTGCTTGTAGCAGGTATAGTAATTTGGAAAAACTAGAGATTATATATATATTTTCCCAAATACAAGAGAGAGAGATCCCAACTCTCTCATGATCATATCTTTTAAAGGGGGATAGTTAAAGGTGCACAAGGAAAATGGGGCTTTTCCAATCTTATTACCTATATTTGTATGGACAAAAAAAAAAAAAGCGTGCTTCAATGAGCAAGTATAACCTGGACTATGGGAATATTGTGAGGAGTCTGTCTGGTAAATACTGTATTTATCGGCGTATAACACGCGCCGGTGTATAACACGCACCCCAAGTTTAGGAGAGAATTTTAAGGAAAAAACTTTTAGGAGGGAAGTTTATGGAAAAAAAAAACTTACATTAAAATGCCCATCAATGCAGCCTCATCAGTGTTCATCTGCAGCCTTGTTAGTGTCATTGCAGCCTTTTCAGTGTCAGTGCAGCCTTGACCCAGTGTCCATTGCAGTCTTGTCAGTGCAGCTTTGCCCCAGTGCAGCCTTGTCAGTGCAGCCTTGTCAGTGCAGCTTTGCCCCAGTGCAGCCTTGTCAGTGCAGCTTTGCCCCAGTGCAGCTTTGCCCCAGTGCAGCCTTGTCAGTGCAGCTTTGCCCCAGTGGTCAGTGCAGCCTTGCCCCCAGTGTCCATGCTTGCCGCCGCCGCCGTACACATAGCTGCATGTAGTTTTAAATATGGTGCCGCTCACAGTCCCGCCCAATCCCGCCCTATGATGGACATAACACAGGTCCAATGGCGGGACTGGGCGTGACTGTGAGCAGCGCCGGAAAGAGCCGAATACACTCAACTATGTGTATCTCAGCTCCGAGCAGTCACTGTGATTTCGGCGGCGGCGGTGCCTCCGAACTCCACGGTGCCATATTTAAAACGACACGCTATGTGAATGTCGGCGGCAATCGCCACCGATAGATCACAATTAGCGGGGATTGGCGTATAACACGATTTTCCCCTGATTTTAAGGGGAAAAAAGTGCATGTTATACGCCGATAAATACGGTAACAATTTGTCATCAGCAAAAAATGTTGCTCTCAGTTCCTTGCCTGATATTAACATTCTGGGGATGATTTACGAAAGCTGCGCACCATGAGTAGTTGCGCACAGCGAGGCGCAATGCACCTTTCCATATCCACGAAATTTTGCGCCGGTAACAGAGCGCGAATCCCCCATTTACTATAGCGATCTCAGCGCATGGGAGAATGCAATCTGTGCACCACTATGGACATGGCGCACGGTATCTCCAGTTAAATATTGACAGAAGATGGAGGTGCCAATATTATGGGGTGATGTGAGGAAGTTTAGTAACAACTGCCCAAGTAACAAATATGCCCAAAATAGAATGAGAAAGTAACTTTTTCAGAGAAAGCCTGCTGTGCCTGCAAGTACAGTGGGGACGGAAAGTATTCAGACCCCCTTAAATTTTTCACTCTTTGTTATATTGCAGCCATTTGCTAAAATCAAATTAAGTTCATTTTTTAAATAATAAAGTGCAGCGCTAAAATATAAATGTGGGTAAATATTAATGTAAATACACTTGTGAATAAGTGAAATATAATTACAGACCAAATAAAACAAACAATGTGGTTAGTAAAATAAACTATAGTGAAATGTGAGACAGCAAAGGACCACAGTCCATGACATATGAGGTAAGTAGAGGTCTTCTCCAAGAGTGGGGTACCATGAACCCTGGGGGGGTGGGTAGACACTCAAATGGTAAGGTGACCACAGATGATAGAGCACGCAAATCTTCAAATGAAAAAGAGTTGGGTACCCTTACCAGATCCGTAGGACGCACATGCCGTATAGAAGTGCGTCAATAGAGCATAGGGGATGGTCTCCCGAGATATCCAAATGAATGATGTCCTGTGGGTCACGGTCGCCAGTGAAGAGTAGCCGTCTTGAACAGGAGTTGAGCCACTGTCACGCACACCCTTCAGTATCACAGCGGGATGGTCAAACAGGAACAATCTGGAGTAGTGCCACAGAGGAAGAAAAAAAGGCACTCCACATGGTGTAGGTCAAAAATATAGTTTTATTGGATAAAATCCAAATAGGCTAAAAGTGATCACAGACAAATAAAATTGGCAATGTGGGAAGCTGGAGACGCCTACACGTTTCGACTACACAGTCTTCAACAAGGGCAAGGGATTTTATCCAATAAAACTATATTTTTGACCTACACCATGTAGAGTGCCTTTTTTTCTTCCTCCATGGCACTACTCCGGATTGTTTCTGTTTACCTTCCAACAAGACAATGACCCTAAGAACACAGCTAAAATAATGAAGGAGTGGCTTCACAACAACTCCGTGAATGTTCTTGAATGGCCCAGCCAGAGCCCTGACTTAAACCCAATTGAGCATCTCTGGAGAGACCTAAAAATGGCTGTCCACCAACGTTTACCATCCAACCTGACAGAACTGGTGAGGATCTGCAAGGAGGAATGGCAGAGGATCCCCAAATCCAGGTGTGAAAAACTTGTTGCATCTTTCCCAAAAAGACTCATGACTGTATTAGATCAAAAGGGTGCTTCTAGAGAAGATCAGCTGGTGATGGGCGTGTGACGCTTGCACGGGGGAGGAGCCCAGCGTCAGCTCTGGCGGAGGTGCAGAGACAGAGCGTCCGGATGTCCTGTGGGGTGAGAGACCACAGAGACGCGGACCAGCGGCGCAACTGCCCCCTGGACTAGACCGCTTCGCCTCCCTTTCCCCCCCCCTCACCGCGGACGTGGTAGCAGGAGGCCTTGCCTGGCGGGACCCCCCCGAGCAGAGGAGCAGCGGCCGGGATCGGTGCCTCTAAACCGCACTGTCGGCGGCTGAAGCATCACCGCAAAGGGATCAGGCGTGGAGCTCCAGCCTGACGTCAGCAGCAGGTTTTTTCTTTCTATGCTTATTTTTTCCTCTTCCCTCTCTGTTATTGGTTTGAAAAGGAGCGATCCCTCTGCCTTAATCCATGTTGCACATATTCCAATCTGAATGTATACTAACAAAAGAGGAAAGAGATGAGAAGATGTAATACAGCACAATACAGCCTAGCTACCCATATCTCAAACCAGTAGCATAAAGCTTGAAAATTGAAGTTGAAGTTGTCTGAACTCTGAACTGTCTTTTCTGTGAACAAAAGAGTGGGGCTATTTGTTGGGAAGTGAGTAAAGGATGAAGACACATGACCTTTTTTAATTCAGGCGTGCACTGACAATTTCTTTTCCAGGGCAGTAAAAAGTCGGCCAAAGCCAAGCTCTCCATACAGTTTCCCCCCCCCTTGTTATACTACTGTGAATATTGCTGAGAATAGGGTCCCACTGAACTACATTACCTGGAGGGGGAAAGGGGAGGAGTGGGCAGGACAGGAGGAGGAGGAGGGAGGAAAAAAGGAAGGTAAAGGGAGACATCCCCGTCCGCCACCCCACCCCCCCCCACGCCCAGACTACCCTGCCGCCTGGCCCTACAGGGAAGTTATAACAGTAGGATAAACCAAATCCCTGGGGCGGAGACTCGGCCCAAAGCAATTAGCCCCCAACAAATGGTAGCTGAAAACGCCAGGCTAAGGAGAAAGCATGAGAGGCCGTACAACACGAACAACTGAACCCCAGAGCGCCAGAGAGAGTCTTAATACCAGCTCTATTCAAAAATACTTAAAAGAAGTAAGCGCCAAAAGCCCAGGCATGGAGGCGAAACAAACAGGGGCTAAGGATAGAAAGAAAGACCAACAGAAGCAAAAAGGGGGTCAGGGGGACAAGGCCTGTGAAGAACTGGACTTCGAGGGGGCATTAGCCTGGAGCTCCGTGGAAGAACACAGGATATTGGCGTTAGTTCCAAGTAAAACAGAATTAGCAGAAATGTTTTCCAAACTAGAAAATGTGATAAAATCTGAAATCTCAAACGTTCGAGCGGATATGGGGCACCTCCTTCGGCGGGTGGAAGAAGTAGAGGTAGCCTCAGCGCTTCAAACTAAAGAAATTTCCGATTTAAAGGATCAAGTCTGCAAACTGCGGAAGGAAAACCGCGACATAGTGTTCCAGCTGGAGGAACAGGAAAACCAAAGCCGCCGACAAAACCTGCGCATTAGGTCCATCCCGGAGCAACAAAAGGAAGACCTATGGGAAAAGATGAGGAAAATCTTCAACCTAATTATGGGAAAACGAGAAGAAGAGCCCATATTGATAGACAGGGTGCACAGAATAAGAAGGCCCCCCCATATAAAGTTAGATACTTCAAGGGACGTGATTGTTAAATTTCACCAATACGAAGACAAGGAAAGAATATGGAAGAAATTAAAGGGGGCCCCCCCTATAACGTTCGAAGGCCAGGAGCTTCAGATATTTTCGGATTTATCTGCAGGAACCCTCGCTCGCAGAAGACAGATGAGGCCAATTCTGGACCAGCTAAGGAAATATAATTACAAATACAGTTGGGGGTTTCCAACATCCCTGATTGTCTTAAAGGACGGCAGATCAAGCAAGATGAGATATTTGGAAGAAGCTCAGGACTTCTGCGACAGCCTGGGTATCCCCATCCCAGATTTGTCGCAGGCCAGACTGACTGAGAGACCTTGAGGGTAGAATGTTATGACCTGATCAGGGGGGGGGGCGGGGCGGTCAGTGGAGGGGCACCTCTTTTTTTTTTTTTTTTTCCTCTGCTCCTCCCCTGCTGGTCCGCCTCCCCTCCCCTCTAGGGGGGTTATGGGCTTTTTTTTCTCTGTGGTGATGGGCGGTTGTGGGCCAAAGGTTGTGGGTCGGGGGGGATGATGATGTACACTGTTGCTGTGTAATATTGTTGTTGGGGGGGGGGTGGAAAACTAGAGGCGGGTCCACTGGGGTATTTAGACTTTAGAGATAAGCCACACCTCATACACTCTCTCCTGGTGGGGGGGAGTGCAGAAGCCAGGGCTCTCGCTGGAGCCCATCCTTGGGAGGGAGTTCCGTAGATTGGAATGGGAGCAGTTCCAAGTCGGGGGACTCAGGGTGGAAATTTCACCATTGGTGGGGGGGGGGGATAGTGGGTGGGATGGGGGGGTGGGCAGTAGTAAGGGGGGGGTGGTAAGGGGAGTGGGAGGGGTACTTCAGGACGTGCTCGGAGGAGTTGGAGACATGACTGTAGATCAGGTCTATTGAAATGCTGGAGCTAAGACTTATTTCGTACAACGTGAAAGGGCTAAATTCACCTAGCAAAAGACATAAAATCTTAAGAGAACTGGAACAGCTGAGGGGAGACTTAATCTTTCTTCAAGAGACACATTTGACTCTTGACACTAGAGTGAGGCTCTTCTCCGCCAGGTTCCCCCAGTGGTTTTATGGAGACACTCCCAACAGGGGGTCAAAGGGAGTTGCTATTGGACTGTCAAAGGCCACAAACTTCTCCCTAAGAGAAAGAATGGTAGACCCTGAAGGCCGTTTCATTTTTTTAAAAGGCAAACTGGGACCCAAACTGATTACCCTAGCAAATGTATATTGTCCCAACAAGAAGCCCACTGTTTTTTTGGGTCAGATACTGAATATACTGTCAGGGTTTGGAGAGGGGGAAGTGATCTTGGGGGGGGACTTAAATTTTTACCTAGACCCAGAGCTGGATGGTACATCCCGTGTCCAGGGGACAGGGAAGGTGTCTCTTAGGGCTGTCAGGCGCAAGCTACATCAAAGTCAGTTGATAGATGTCTGGAGGCTCCAACATCCTAACGAGAGAGATTACACCTTCTTCTCCCCTGTGCACGGGACCTACTCCAGACTGGACTATTTTTTAGTAGACCATGGTTTGCTGGATTGGGTTATAGAAACAAAAATAGAAGTAACAACTCTGTCCGATCACTCCCCGATCATGATGCGGATTAAAATACTGGATGTGCAAGGGCGTCTTGGCTCATGGAAACTAAATGAGGATCTATTGAGGGACCCTGAAATCGTAGAGAGATTGCAGGACGAGGTAGAATTTTTTTTTAAAACAAACGATACGGGGGATGTACCATTAGCTATACTATGGGATACACACAAAGCCTACATCAGGGGTATATTGATATCAATAGGCGCTGGTCTGAAAAAAAAGAAAAGAGAAGAAAGAGAAAAATTATTAGGGGAAATTTATTCCTTGGAACAAGCACATAAAAAAACAAGGGGCCAGGACCTGGACGGTTACCACCTACTGGTCGCCAAAAGGGAGGAGTTAAGAGACTTGATGGACCTAGAAGCCAAGAAAGCTATAAATGCTATAACTAGGAACAACTACTTCTGGGCTAATAAATCTGGCAAACATTTGGCCAGGATTATCAGGAAGAAGAGAAGCAGAAACTATGTAGAGAAAATACTCAGTAAAGGAGGAGCAGTGAGTGTGACTAGTAACGCCATAGCAGAAGAATTCAAAAAGTTTTATGGGGACCTGTATTCGATCGGGCAACGGGGGTTAAGCGATACTGCTCGATTAGATAGGAGCAAGGAATTTCTGAAGGAGGTGGGACTAGAGGGCCTGTCAGTCGAGGAGAGGGATCTACTGGACAGACCCTTGGAAGAAGAAGAAATTCTGGTAGCGTTAAGGGAATCTCCGAAAGGGAAAAGTCCAGGCCCGACGGCTTCACCTCCCTCTACTTAAAAAAAATGAAACATATCCTGGTCCCGAGGCTATGCCGATTTTGGAATGACCTCGGTCCAGGATCTGAAATGTCCAGGGAAGCTTTAACCGCCACAATTACCCTAATTCAGAAGGAGGGGAAAGACTCTAGGTTGTGTTCTAGCTATAGACCAATCTCCCTTCTGAACGCTGATGTTAAACTATACGCAAAAGTTTTAGCGAATAGGCTTAGAGAGAAAATGACTAATTTGGTACACCCAGACCAGGTCGGTTTTGTCAATGGGAGACAGTGTAGGGACAACGGGGTTCGAGCGGTGTTATTATCGGAAGTATGTAAACAAGGGGGACCCCCAGCTCTATTCCTGTCAATTGATGCTGAAAAAGCTTTTGACAGGGTAGACTGGGGGTTCATGATTAACACTCTGGAGGCCATGGGCTTCGGGCAGAGGTTTGTCTCCTGGGTCAGGGTTCTGTACAGCAACTCGGCAGGGATGGTGAGAGTTAATGGGGTGACATCAACGCCCTTCAGGATGTTCAACGGAACAAGACAGGGTTGCCCTCTCTCCCCCCTCCTGTTTGTTCTGACCCTCGAGCCGCTGTTGTCCGCCATTCGGAATAATTCGGACTGCAGCGGCATAAGGGTCGGATCGGAGGAGCATAAACTAGCGGCTTATGCCGACGACGTAGTGTTTTTTATAACAAACCCTAGAATAACTCTCCCCAATATATTGCAGATTATCAGAAAATATGGAGAAGTTTCGAATTTTAAAATTAACTCCAGCAAATCTGAATGCCTGAATATTAACATAAGTAAGCAGGAAAAAAACCATTTGGCCGCTGTCTTCCCCTTCCCTTGGAAGGAGGAGATGGAATATCTGGGGATTAAACTAGCCAATACCTTTAATAGACTATTCATAAAAAATTTCATTCCTATGTTAGATGACACCAGGCGAGAAATGAGAAGACTTCAGGTCAGACCCTTATCGTGGTTCGGGCGAGTCAACGCGATAAAAATGAGTTTAATGCCCAGGATCCTGTTCCAATTCCAGATGCTGCCCATTCCTTTACCAGTATATTATTTAAAAGCTCTTAGGAAGCTCATAAGCGAGGCTGTTTGGGGTGGCAAAAAACCACGCATCGCCTATACAGTATTAAGTAGGGGGAAGAGAAAGGGTGGTATTGCCTTACCAGACTTTAATAGATATTATAGCGCAGTGGTGTTGTCCAGGATCACAGAATGGAATAAAAAAGACACGGACAAACGCTGGGTTCACATTGAGCACTTTTTGAGCAACATGAATTTAGGACAGGCACTTTGGAACCCTCCAAAATTTAGAACACTGAGCACCCACACATCTTTATTAACGCTTAACACGCTCAAACTTTGGGATAGGATACACTATAAGAATAAATGGTCATATAACTCACCTCTGATACACATGAAAGATAACGTTTTTTTTGCACCAGGGAGGAGGGAGGTGGGAGGGAATTGGTTGAAGGGCGACATTGTACAATTGAAACATTTTCTAAATAAGGGGCAAATACGCACTTTTTCTGATTTAAGTATAGAACCCCACCTGTGGGTAATGAATGGATGGAGGTACCTCCAGCTCTCCCACTTCGTCGAAAGTCTCCCGAAACCTCTCAGGAGCATGGAGGAGCTCAGACCGTTCGAGCAGCTCTGTGTAAAGGAACAAGCAGGGAGAGTAATCACGCAAATATACAAGATCCTGGGAGCCACGGAGGAGCTGGAGGTGCCCCCATATATTAAAAGGTGGGAACTGGAACTGGGCTCTCAATGCAGTGAAACTGTGATAGATAAGATCCTGAGGATGGCTCATTATGTAGCAGCCGACTCTAGAAGATCAGAAAGCCACTTTAAATGTCTCGCGAGATGGTATGCCACCCCAGACAGGGTTAGCAAAATGGATAGGACCAAATCAAATACTTGCTGGAGGGGTTGTTCCACCCCAGGAACTATGGCCCACATTTGGTGGGAGTGTCCTATTATAAAAATCTTTTGGAAAAAAATATTAAGTTTGATAAAAGCTATCACAGGGAAAGTAATAGCAGAGGACCCATGGGCTTGCCTCTTCCATGGGACCCCGGACCCGGTGAAGAACTACAAAACCTCTCTGATCCCTATTATGCTAGACGAAGCTAAAAGGCAGATATCAACGAATTGGCTTAACATCTCGAGGCCCTGCACTCGAGAATGGTTGTACAGCCTCAATGAAGTATATAACGTTGAGCGTTTAGATAAGGGAGGAGTTGAATCCGAAGAGGAGGAGCACTTAGGGAAATGGGCAGCCTGGATTAAGTTTAAAGGGACCTGGGATTATCTGAAGGAGATTGTAGGCCCAGCATAAATAAACAGCATAATTACACAATTGTGTAAACATTATCTTCTCGCTGAGCATGGGCCTGAGGGGAGGGGGAAGGAGAGGTGGGGGGGGGGAGGGAGGGGATAACTGGTTATAAGAATTTAAAATGGTTATGTTTGAAGATTTATCCCCGAGGGGTTTTGTATTGTTATTCATAAAAAATGATAAATAAAGAATTAAAAAAAAAAGGGTGCTTCTACTAAATACTGAGCAAAGGGTCTGAATACTTAGGACCATGTGATATTTCAGTTTTTCTTTTTTAATAAATCTGCAAAAATGTCAACAATTTTGTGTTTTTCTGTCAATATGGGGTGCTGTGTGTACATTAATGAGGAAAAAAATGAACTTAAATGATTTTAGCAAATGGCTGCAATATAACAAATAGTGACAAATTTAAGGGGCTCTGAATACTTTACGTCCCAACTGTACATTTAGAACTGCGTGAGATCAATGTAAGCAGTGCACATGCACAAGCAGCTCTTGCACTCGTTCACAAGAGTTTGTTCACTGCATGGCCAAAATCTTAGTAAATGTTAAGCAACGTACATGCAATTGCATGGGTTGAACAGGCGCACCTCTAAACTTGACATTTTTTTTTTTACGCTGGTTCACCTTTATGTATTTTTTTAAGGAGATTTGCACACAGATCATGTTAGCATGTTACAATGCCAACATCTGACATGCACCTTGTTAAAATTTTGTAAAAAGACTCTCGCTTCTCTAGCTCCTCCTAAAGGGGAATTTAACCTTCCCCCTCTAACGCATATGATTTCCTGGGGCTAGATTTTGCTTTTAATGGGGAACTCCACACTCCATTCTCCAATGCTCTTGTCTTCCCCCTCTAACCCCTTGGATTTCTATGGGCTAACTTTTGCTTTTAAAAGGAAACTCCACACTCCACTTCATTCTCAAAAGGCTGTGAGCTGCCTTCACCAATCCAAACCACATACTTTTTCAGAGCATACAACAGGGCCAGCTAGGAAAGGGGCGAGAAGAGCGATCGCCCAAACCCCCTCCTGCACCATACAAGGCCACGTGCACTCAACATAGCTGGCTGCCTTTGGGGCATGTTGGGCTCAGCCAAATACCAACCACTAAGCACCTTGTATCCACTAGTTTAAAGGGGCTTTCCACATTTCGTAAAGCCCCCTGTCTGCAGCCCCCCACAACCCCAGCCTAGGTTTGTGTGGAAGAGGCCCTTGTCCCCCTGAATAGGGGAACAAGGTGGTTGACTTTTGGGGTGCCTGAGCCCCTCCTGCCCCCAAGCATCCACCCCCTTTCATGGGCTGGATTGCTGTGTGTTTGGCTAGGGGTTTGTTAGTGTGCGGGAGAGGCACAATATTTTTTTAGTTCTCATTTTAAGCCTTAACAGACCCAAATGGCCTTGTATGTATTTCGGAAGAGGGGGGGCAGGCTACTTGTGTTTTGGGTTAAAATCTTGCAGCTGTAATGTAGATTGCAGTGTGACTCCTCCTCTCCCCTAGGCGGCCACTCCCTCAGCAGCTACGTTTGTAGCTGCTGACTTTTAATAAACTTACAAACGAGTGGAACTCCGCTTTATGGTCACTGAAGGATTGTTGGGTTTGCTCATATCTATCAGCTCACAAGTAAAACTGTCCTTTAGCCATTTGCATCCTCTCTATGTTCCTGTGACAGGAGTATTTCAACAATTTGAAAACTTTCTGTGCTACCTTTTAACCTAACTGTGCAAGTTATATTAATAGAGGATGATGCTTACATATATATGCATTCCTGCAAGCATAGGTGTGCGCAGCCTAATGCATTAGGGTGTGCACCTAAATCGTTCCCATAGTATGTAGAAGAATATATCGTGACTTAAACTGATAATGAATTTTTTTTTTTAATTTGGGGATATTTATTAAAGCAAAAAGTAAAAAATATTTTTTTTTCAAAATTGTCAGTCTTTTTTTGTTTATAGCGCAAGAAATAAAAACCGAGGTGATCAAATACCACCAAAAGAAAGCCAGGAAGGGGGTAAAATCTTCCGGGGCTGAAGTGGTTAATATTTGAAGTTGGTGGGGAGAGACACTTTAAGATTTTTTTTTTAATTTATATTTATTAACATTTTTGTACACATACAGTACACATATATAACCCCCCCCAACTCCCCCTCCCTCCCTCCCCCCTGGTCCCTGTGCAACATTTCAAAACATTACAGGATTACAATCTATGCTCATAGCCCTATCAAAAAGCATCGGTATATAATACACTGACTCATCATATAACTAAACATCTACTTGGTCATCTTTTAATGACTAATTCACCTAACTGTCAAGTGGGTCTCTACTATAGCATTCCTCACTGTATGACCTAGAGTAACGTATCATTGGCAGTAAGCCAGCATTGCCACACTTTCTCAAACTTGTTTAAACAGCCTCTGCTGAGGTGTGTTGCTTTATAAAAGGGTAATGCTTTATTAATCAAGTCCTTCCAGAATGAGATTGTGGGTGGTTCAGGCTTTTTCCAGCACAACAAGATAGCCTTTCGTGCATAAAACAAAGAAAGGGATATCATGGTCCTTTGGGCCCTTCTAGGCGCCACCTCTTCTATCAGGCCCAGCAAACATACCGAGACTGTCAGAGGGATGGGTAGGGACAACAGATTTTGGATGGTGTGAGTAACCCCCGTCTCTGCCGTGCCAGTACCATAAATGCCGGCTATCCTCGCCTATCCCTGGCTGACACCAGAGTCTGGAACGAGTGATCCCACATATCATCCCAGTCCTCACCCCCAAAATCAGCTAGCAGAGCACTCCATGCGTCTTTGCATTTGCTAAGCATTCTTGGTCTTTCCACAAATAGTTCCTTGTAAACTACTGATAACTGTTTTTGTAAGGCTTCATTGCGCAGCAAGAGCTTCAGTGGGGTGGACCCCAGCTCCAGTGTATCTCAGCTGAACTGAGTTAGGAATGCATGTCTCAACTGAATTTATTGGAAAAAATACCAGTTGGGCAGGTTGTGCCTATCCTTGAGTTGGTCAAAAGTAAGTAGTTTTCTCCCTCCCACTATATGTTTTAGTTGTTTAATGCTCACTCTGGCCCATATTATTGGGTCTGGTATTGCGCTAAAGTGGGGTAGTCTAGGGTTAAACCACAACGGGGTGTCTTGTGACCAACCTCCATCCACAGATTTCATCAACACCTGAGCCCTGTCCCACGCGTGTATAGTAACGCGCATTGAGCCAGTCAAAGATGCCGAAGCTTGGGGCCCCCTATATACTAAATAGAACAGGATCTCATAAGATCCCGTAAGGGCTGCCTCCAACACAGTTGCTGCATCCCCATCATCTCTTATTAGCCAGCATCTAACAAATACCATTTGGCCCGCTATAAAGTATTTGAACAAATCTGGTAAGGCTAGTCCACCCTGACCCGAGGGTTCCTGTAAGGTTCGTAGACTAATTCTAGGGTGAGCTGTGGACCATAAGAAGGAACTAAATAAGCTGTTCACCCACCTGAAAAATGAGCAGGGGACCCAGATTGGAGAATTACGTAAAAAGTACAAAAAGACCGGCAAAATCTTCATTTTTAAAAGGTTAACCCTTCCAATCAGGGATAGTGGTAGATGTCTCCAGGCCTCCAGCTGCAACTTTACCTTGGCCAAAAGTGGGAGTAAATTGAGAGACATAAAATCCCCTATTCTGGAAGAAATAGGTATGCCCAAGTATCTTAATTCAGGTACCCAGGCAATGGGAACCCTACTTGTCGCCAGTGCCTGGGCCCCCGCATCAAGATCCATCACGCTGAACTTTTACCAGTTCACTCGTAGTCCTGAAAAATTTGCAAAAATATCAAATACAGCCTCTAATGATGTTCCCGCGTCTTGCAGAAAGAGGAGCATATCGTCTGCGTAACGTGCAACACATTCCCTAATCCCACAAACTTCTAGTGCCTTTACATCTGGTGATTTCCACAGAGCTATGGCCATGGGTTCTATCGATAGTGCAAATAAAGATGGCGAGAGCGGGCACCCCTGATGCGTACCTCTACCCACCACAAACATGGGAGAAACTGACACGCCCATCTTAATAGCCGCCCGGGGTTTACTGTACAGCAATGAAATCCTAGTAAACACTTTAAGATATTTAACTGTAGGAAAGAATCTCATTAGCGATTGAATTGTGGAAAGTGGTCACTTTAGGAGAAGGGGCAAGGATTGGCAGGTGTGTTTCCCTTTGAAGGATGAAGTTTAACACTTTAAGTGGTTCTAAAGGCTCAAGGTCTTTTAACTTTATGCAATCCATGCATGAAGGTAAAAAAAAAAAAACTTCTGTGCGCAGCAGCCCCCCAACCTCTGGATACTTACCTGAGCCCCATCACGATCCAGCAATATGCACAAAAGTATCAGCTCTCTGGGGACTCTCCCTCTTCATTGGCTGAGACAGCAGCCTGAGGCAGGGTGTTGTGATGCTTTCAGGAAGCTATGTACAACACCCTGCCAGTCCCTCCCATAAGCCATGATCTACCTACATTACATAGAGAAGTACAGAGACCCATTGAGGACATCACTGGATATACATAAGGTATTTAATAAAAATAGGAATAGGTTTTAATTAAAATTCATTATTTCATTAGCATGTTAATCAGTGGAGGATTGCAAAATATAAGTTGATAAAACATCAACTTTACTGTTCTGCAGGCCAGGGACTGTTAGATGCCTGTGCACACAAAAAAAACACTCTTTCGTTGAACTGGGATTTTCATAAGGGTGTAATTTAAATGTAAACATTGTTGCCAGGAGTTCTTATTTAACATTTGGGGCTTCATTAACCACTTCATTACAAGGCACTTGAACACCCTTCCTGCCTAGACCAATTTTCAGCTTTCAGCGCTCTCACACTTTGAATGCCAATTACTCAGTCACGCAACACTGTACTCAAACAAAACTGTTATCATTTTTTTCACACAAATAGAGATTTCTTTTGGTGGTATTTAATCACCACTAGGTTTTTTATTTTTTTGCGACATAAGTGAAAAAAGAGCAAAATTTAAAATAAAAAAAACACTTTTTTTTTTCATTTCTATAATAAAACTAGCAAATAAGTCATTTTTGTTCATAAGTTTTGGTCAAAATGTATACTGCTACACATCTTTGGTAAAAATAACCCAAATAAGTGTATATTCTTTGTGTGTCTGTGTGAAGGTTAAAGTGTCTACAAGCTATGGTGCCAGTCATTGAAAATTGATCACACCTGATGTACTGACAGCCTATCTCATTTCTTGAGGCCCTGAAATGACAGGAAAGTACAAATACCCCCAAATGACCCATTTTTGAAAAGTAGACAGTCCAAAGTATTTATTAAGAGGCATGGTGAGTTTTTTGAAGTTGTAGATTTTTCCCACAATTCTTGGGAAAATGAAGAAATTATTATTTTTTAAATTTTTTTTTACACAAAATTGTCATAACAAGTTATTTCTCACACACAGCATACGCATACTTTCAATTACACTTCAAAATGCTACTCCTCCCAAGTATGACCATACCACAAGTGTGGGACTTTCACAGCCTGGCCACATACAGAGGTCCAACATGCAGGAAGCACCATCAGGCATTCTAGGAACATAAATTACACATTTAATTTCCTAACTGTCTATTACACTTTTGAAGACTCTGGAGTATCAGGACAATGTAATTACCCACTCAATGACCACAAAATATAATCTATGAGGCATTATGAGTCTTTTGAATGGTCCTTTTTTTCCACAAGTCTTCGGAAACATGGAAAGAAAATTAAATAAATTTTTTTACAAAGTGGTCAATTTATAAGATATTTCTAACACATAGCATGTATATAGCAAAAATGACACCCCAAAATACATTCTGCTACTCCTCCTGAGTATAGTGATACCACATGTGTGAGACTTCTACACAGCCTGGGCACATAGAGTAGTAGAGCAGTAGCACCTTCAGACGTTCTAGGAGCATAAATCACACATCTAATTTTATTCCTACCTATCACACTTTTGAAGGTCCTGGAGCACCAGGACAGTGGAATTACCCACGAAATGCCCCATTTTGGAAAGAAAACACCCCAACGTATATTCTATGAGGCATGGGCTGCAGATAGGTACTCAGATATTATGATGGGCTGCATATAGGTGCTCGGGTACTCTGTTGGGCTGCAGATAGGTACTCGGGTACTCTGATGGTCTGGAGACAGGTACCCGGGTAATCTGATGGGCTGCACATAGGTGCTTGGGTACTCTGATGTGCTGGAGATAGGTAATCATGTACTCTGATGGGCTGCAGATAGGTACTCAGATACTCTGATGGGCTGCAGATAGGTACTCAGGTACTCTTATTTGCTGGTGACAGGTACTTGGTTACTCTGATGGGCTGGTGACAGGTATTTGGGTACTCTGATGGTCTGGTGACAGGTACTCGGGTAATCTGATGGACTGGTGACAGGTACTTGGGAACTCTGATGGGCTGGTGACAGGTACTCGGGTACTCTGATGGGCTGGAGACAGGTACTCAGGTACTCTGATGGGCTGCAGATAGGTACTCAGGTACTCTAATGGGCTGGTGACAGGTTCTCGGGTACTCTGATGTGCTGATGACAGGTACTCGGGTATTCTGATGGGCTGGTGACAGGTACTCAGATGGGCTGGTGACAGGTACTCAGGTACTTTGATGGGCGGCATCATTTTACTATGGCCTGGTATGGAAGTGGTTAATATCTGTGTGTAATTGTAAAGTGTAGTTTAACCAAAGTACAAAAATGGATAATATTGCAGCTTACCAGTCCTTAGATGCAATGACTATATTATACACCTTTGTCTTTATTTTAACCTGATGATCCTGCTACTCACTTATTGTCTTTGGATGACAACTGTAAGGAAAGGACTGCGTTAGGACTACATAACACTGTGTTGGGACTACAAGATTTCTGGCTGAAAGAATAGCAATTTTTTTTGTCAAACATATATAATAAAATACTTTCAATGGTATATTTAACTGCTTAAAAGGGGGAAAAATAAAAACAATTTGTTTTGAGAGTTTACATACACTTTAACATAGTAGACAGCCACGTTTTCTGAGGCAACACTTCTGCATTTACCTTGTTTAACATTGTTTGTCTTAGCTTAATAAAACAAAGTAGCTTTACAGAGCTGTATTTTGTCATTCATAATAACATGTGCTCTGCTAATTTCATTTGCATTCAGCCAGCACCATATGTTGCCAGGTAATGGCAATAACTAAGTCATCTACCCCCCACAGTACCGACTCCTGTTGCTTTAATGATCAAACAGTGAAATGAGTGCAAACTGTCACAACATTCCTTAATTAACACTACTATACAGTATATCAGTACATTTTTACGTGTAATTTATTTCTAAGAATATTGTTCTATGTTTGAGATGCATTTTATTGTTTCTCACATCTGTTTGCTAACATTACACTTTTTACACAGTACTAACTCATAAAACATATATGTTTTGTTGGCATTTTTATAATTAATAGTGTAAAAAAAAAGTGTTTTGAATTATTTTAAAGGTAACCTATTCTGAAAAAATGTATAGGGTTGCCTTTTTAACCTCTTCTTTTGAAAATGCTACTTGCCTGTCTGTTATGCTGGTTTATGACTTATGGTTTTTGAGTCACCTGGAACTGGTAAACTGAAAAAGATTTTTTTTATTTCATTCTGTCTGTACTACCATGTTTCCCTGAAAATAAGCCCTACCCTGAAAACAGGACCTAGCATGATTATTGAGAAGGGCTGCAATACAAGTCCTACAGCGAAAATAAGCACTAGTAAAGTTAATTAAAAAAATATGCAATCTGCTTTGTAAAATGACCACACTGGCATAAGGTGCAGTGTGCCCCCCCCGCAACTATCATGCAAAATACCCCATCCACAGCTGCGGCGGTCTTCTCCTCATCTCCCAGCTGACATCTGTGGCCCTTCCCTCTTCAGTGCTCGGAGCGGGCTGATGTCAGCGGGGATCTTGGCTCTTCCCTCTTCTCCTCTCCTCCTGGCTGACATCTGCGGCCCCTGACTCTGCAGTGCTCGAAGCGGGCTGATGTCAGCGGGGATTTCAGTTCTTCCCTCTTCTCCTCTCCTCCTGGCTGACATATGCGGCCCCTCGCACTGCAGTGCTCGAAGTGGGCTGATGTCAGCGGGGATCTCGGTTCTTCCCTCTTCTCTTCTCCTCCTGGCTGACGTCTGTGGCCCCTCCCTCAGCAGTGCACAGAGTGGGCTGATGTCAGTGGGGATTGTGGAGCGTAGAAAAAGAGCTCAGGCAGGTCACATGAGCACCTAGGGGTCCTGCAAAAAAGGTACTTCTCATAAAACAGCCACAAAGGGAGACACACTGCACCCTACACCAGCACAATCCTTCCACAAAATGGACTACATAATCCTAAAAGTACTTTAACCAAGATTTTTATTTGGGGAGTAAAATGATGTCAAAATACTGATACTAATAAGACATCCCCTGAAAATAAGCGCTAGGGTCATTTTTGTAACCAAAATAAATGTAAGATCCGGTCTGATTATCGGGGAAACATGATAGCAGCATATTGAAGTCCGTGGATTATTAAGAAAGCCATACAACTAGCTTTTCAGTAGGAAATCAGCAGTAATTGTCTATGCACTTTTACACAAGTATTCTTTTAACCTTTGTTAAAGTGGTGGAAAAAGGCAAGACATTTATTTAAGGTTTTGTTTTTCTTTTATAAGCCCATTTAGTAATATTTTTAAAGTCCAATGGAAGCCATAACAGATATTCAATCAAATAAATATAGTACAAACAACCTCCGTTTTCATAATCTGACCTCCATTCTGATTACAACGGTAAAGGTAGTCTAAATATGACTGTGCAGTCCAACATGTCTCAGAGTTAAGCCTCATACACATGGTACGATTGTTGGCAGGGGATTGTCTGTTGACAGACTGTTGTCCTAAAATCTTATCATTAGTACGCTCATTTTGACAATTTCCAACTTTTGGCCAACAAATGTTGGATGACAGGCTAGTCAACTTTTGGAGGACAATGGTTTGACGTCAGATTTTCGTATGGTCAATACGCAAATCTGTCACACAAAAGTCTAAAATACAAACATGCATGCTTTGAATCAATGCTCACCATACACAAAATTAGCAGAAGGGGCCCAAAGGGTGGCGCTCAAGAGCTGAAATTTCTCCTAGTACGTCACTACTAGGGATGAGCTTCGAGTTCGAGTCGAACTCATGTTCGACTCGAACATTGGCTGTTCGCAAGTTCGCCGAACAGCGAACAATTTGGGGTGTTCGCGGCAAATTCGAATGCCGTGGAACACCCTTTAAAAGCCTATGGGAGAAATCAAAAGTGCTAATTTTAAAGTCTAATATGCAAGTAATTGTCATAAAAAGTGTTTGGGGACCCAGGTCCTGCCCCAGGGGACATGGATCAATGCAAAAAAAAGTTTTAACCACTTGACAACTGGGCACTTAAACCCCCTTCCTAACCAGACCAATTTTCAGCTTTTGGTGCTCCCACATTTTGAATGACAATTACTCAGTCATGCAACACTGTATCTTTATGAAATTTTTGTCCTTTTTTTCACACAAATAGAGCTTTCTTTTGGTGGTATTTAATCACTGCTGGGTTCTTTATTTTTTGCGCCGTAAAAGAAAAAAGACCGAAACATCTGTAAAAAAATACATTTTTCTTCATTTCTGTTATAATATTTTGCAAATTAGTAATTTTTCTTCATATATTTTGGCCAAAATTTGTACCGCTACATATCTTTGGTAAAAATAACCCAAATCGGTGGATATTATTTGGTCTTTTTGAAAGTTATAGAGTCCAAAAGCTATGGTGCGAATATCTGAAAATTGATCACACCTGAAGTACTGACAGCCT
Source organism: Aquarana catesbeiana (assembly GCF_042186555.1). Taxonomy (NCBI): domain Eukaryota; kingdom Metazoa; phylum Chordata; class Amphibia; order Anura; family Ranidae; genus Aquarana; species Aquarana catesbeiana. Next base: position 462,445,130 of record NC_133324.1, on the reverse strand, counting down.
ATCTCATTTCTTGAGACCCTAACATGCCAGAAAAGTACAAATACCCCCCAAATGACCCCTTTTTGGAAAGAAGACATTCCAAGGTATTTAGAAAGATGCATGGTGAGTTTTTTGAAGTTGTCATTTTTTCCCACAATTCTTTGCAAAATCAAGGTTTTTTTTTTACTTTTTTTTTTTTCCACAAAATTGTCATATTAGCAGGGTATTTCTCACAGACCGCATATGCATACCACAAATTACACCACAAAACACATTCTGCTATTACTCCCGAGTATGGTGATACCACATGTGTGAGACTTTTACACAGCGTGGCCACATACAGAGGCCCAACATGCAGGGGAGAACCTTCAGGCGTTCTGGAGCACCCAGGCCAATTCTGACATTTCTCTCCTACATGTAAAAATCATCATTTATTAGCTAGAAAATTCCTTAGAACCCCAAAACATTATATATTTTTTTTTAGCAAAGACCCTAGAGAATACAATGGCGGTCGTTGCAACTTTTTATCTCGCACGGTATTTGCGCAGCAATTTTTTTAACGCGGTTTTTTTTGGAAAAAAAACTGTTTTGTGCTTTACAAAAACCAAAACAGTAAAGTTAGCCCAATGTTTTTGCATAATGTGAAAGATGAAGTTACGCCGAGTAAATAGATACCCAACATGTCACCCTTCAAAATTGCACGCGCTTGTGGAATGGCGCCAAACTTTGCTACTCAAAAATCCCCATAGGCAACGCTTTAAAATTTTTTACTGGTTACATGTTTTGAATTACAGAGGAGGTCTAGGGCCAAAATTATTGCTCTCGCTCTACCGATCGCAGCGATACCTCACATGTGTGGTTTGAACACCGTTTTCATATGTGGGAGGGACTTACGTATGCGTTCGCTTCTGCATGCGAGCACACAGGGACAGGGGCGCTTTAAAATTTTTTTTTTTTTTTTTTATTGTTCATTTTACTTTATTTATTTTAGTTTGATGCTTTTTTCCCCAAAAAAAAAAATTTTGACCACTTTTATTCCTATTACAAGGAATATAAACATCCTTGTAATAGGAATATGGCATGACAGGTCCTCTTTACAGTGAGATATGGGGGCATTGCAGAGTATTGTGGGGGCATTGCAGAGTATTGCACAGCATTGCAGAGTATTGTGGGGGCATTGCAGAGTATTGCACAGCATTGCAGAGTATTGTGGGGGCATTGCAGAGTATTGCACAGCATTGCAGAGTATTGTGGGGGCATTGCAGAGTATTGTGGGGGCATTGCAGAGTATTGTGGGGGCATTGCAGAGTATTGCACAGCATTGCAGAGTATTGTGGGGGCATTGCAGAGTATTGCACAGCATTGCAGACTATTGTGGGGGTATTGCAGAGTATTGCACAGCATTGCAGAGTATTGCACAGCATTGCAGAGTATTGTGGGGGCATTGCAGAGTATTGCACAGCATTGCAGAGTATTGTGGGGGTATTGCAGAGTATTGTGGGGGTATTGCAGAGTATTGTGGGGGTATTGCAGAGTATTGCACAGCATTGCAGAGTATTGTGGGGGTATTGCAGAGTATTGTGGGGGTATTGCAGAGTATTGCACAGCATTAGTAGTGAGGGATGGCTGAGCATGGATGGATGGATGTCTCTGTGCAGCGCTGTGGGCACTACACATACAGCCCACAGCGCTGCAGACATCCATCCATCTCCCTCTCCTCCACAGTGTACCGATCGGTACACAGGAGGGGAGGAGAGGAACCGGCGTCATCAGATGACGCCGGTCTGTTTACATGTGATCGCGCCGTCAACGGCGCGATCACATGTAAACAGACCGGCGTCATCTGATGACGCCGGTTCCTCTCCTCCCCTCCTGTGTACCGATCGGTACATTTACCGGGATCCGTGATGCGCCGGGTCCCCTGGACCCGGCGGTCACGGATGTGTTCGGGTGCGTGCCCCAGGGGGCGCGCGAGAGGGGAATTCTGGGAGGACGTCATAGTACGTCCACCCAGAGTTATCCAACCGCCCTGCAGCCGTCATTCGGCTATGGGCCGGTTGGTAAGTGGTTAAAAACGGCCGTTTTTTCAGGAGCAGTGATTTTAATAATGCTTAAAGTCAAACAATAAAAGTGTAATATCCCTTTAAACTTCGTACCTGGGGGGTGTCTATAGTATGCCTGTAAAGGGGCGCATGTTTCCTGTGTTTAGAACAGTCTGACAGCAAAATTACATTTTGAAGGAAAAAACTCATTTAAAACTACCCGCGGCTATTGCATTGCCGACAATACACATAGAAGTTCATTGATAAAAACGGCATGGGAATTCCCCAAAGGGGAACCCCGAACCAAAATTAAAAAAAAAAAATGACGTGGGGGTCCCCCTAAATTCCATACCAGGCCCTTCAGGTCTGATATGGATATTAAGGGGAACCCCGGCCAAAATAAAAAAAAAAAAATGACGTGGGGTTCCCCCTAAATTCCATACCAGACCCTTCAGGTCTGGTATGGGTTTTAAGGGGAACCCCGCGCCAAAAAAAAAAAAAACGGCGTGGGGTCCCCCCAAGAATCCATACCAGACCCTTATCCGAGCACGCAACCTGGCAGGCCGCAGGAAAAGAGGGGGGGACGAGAGTGCGGCCCCCCCCTCCTGAACCGTACCAGGCCACATGCCCTCAACATTGGGAGGGTGCTTTGGGGTAGCCCCCCAAAACACCTTGTCCCCATGTTGATGAGGACAAGGGCCTCATCCCCACAACCCTGGCCGGTGGTTGTGGGGGTCTGCGGGAGGGGGGCTTATCGGAATCTGGAAGCCCCCTTTAACAAGGGGACCCCCAGATCCCGGCCCCCCCCTGTGTGAAATGGTAAGGGGGTACTTACCCCTACCATTTCACTAAAAAACTGTCAAAAATGTTAAAAATGACAAGAGACAGTTTTTGACAATTCCTTTATTTAAATACTTCTTTCTTCTATCTTCCTTCATCTTCTGGTTCTTCTGGTTCTTTTGGCTCTTCTGGTTCTTCCTCCAGCGTTCTCATCCAGCATCTCCTCCGTGGCGTCTTCTATCTTCTTCTCCTCGGGCCGCTCCGCACCCATGGCATGGGGGGAGGCCCCCGCTCTTCTTTTCTTCTTCATCTTCTTCTCTTCTTCTTTTCTTCTCTTCTTCTCTTCTTCATTTTCTTCTCCGGGCCGCTCCGCACCCATGCTGGCATGGAGGGAGGCTCCCGCTGTGTGACGGCGCTCCTCGTCTGACAGTTCTTAAATAATGGGGGGCGGGGCCACCCGGTGACCCCGCCCTCCTCTGACGCACGGTGACTTGACGGGACTTCCCTGTGACGTCAGGGGGAATGCCACAGGGAAGTCCCGTCATGTCCCGTGCGTCAGAGGGGGGCGGGGTCACCGGGTGGCCCCGCCCCCCGTTATTTAAGAACTGTCAGACGAGGAGCGCCGTCACACAGCGGGAGCCTCCCTCCATGCCAGCATGGGTGCGGAGCGGCCCGGAGAAGAAAATGAAGAAGAGAAGAAGAGAAGAAGAGAAGAAAAGAAGAAGAGAAGAAGATGAAGAAGATGAAGAGAAGAGCGGGAGCCTCCCCCCCATGCCATGGGTGCGGAGCGGCCCGAGGAGAAGAAGATAGAAGACGCCGCGGAGGAGATGCTGGAGGAGAACGCCGGAGGAAGAACCAGAAGAGCCAGAAGAACCAGAAGAACCAGAAGATGAAGGAAGATAGAAGAAAGAAGAAGTATTTAAATAAAGGAATTGTCAAAAACTGTCTCTTGTCATTTTTAACATTTTTGACAGTTTTTTAGTGAAATGGTAGGGGTACTTTTGTACCCCCTTACCATTTCACACAGGGGGGGGTCGGGATCTGGGGGTCCCCTTGTTAAAGGAGGCTTCCAGATTCCGATAAGCCCCCCGCCCGCAGACCCCCACAACCACCGGCCAGGGTTGTGGGGATGAGGCCCTTGTCCTCATCAACATGGGGACAAGGTGTTTTGGGGGGCTACCCCAAAGCACCCTCCCAATGTTGAGGGCATGTGGCCTGGTACGGTTCAGGAGGGGGGGGCCGCACTCTCGTCCCCCCTCTTTTCCTGCGGCCTGCCAGGTTGCGTGCTCAGATAAGGGTCTGGTATGGATTTTTGGGGGGACCCCACGCCGTTTTTTTTTTTTTTTTTTGGCGCGGGGTTCCCCTTAAAATCCATACCAGATCTGAAGGGTCTGATATGGAATTTAGGGGGAACCCCACGTCATTTTTTTAAAAAATTTTGGCCGGGGTTCCCCTTAATATCCATACCAGACCTGAAGGGCCTGGTATGGAATTTAGGGGGACTCCCACGTCATTTTTTTTTTTTTAATTTTGGTTCGGGGTTCCCCTTTGGGGAATTCCCATGCCGTTTTTATCAATGAACTTCTATGTGTATTGTCGGCAATGCAATAGCCGCGGGTAGTTTTAAATGAGTTTTTTCCTTCAAAATGTAATTTTGCTGTCAGACTGTTCTAAACACAGGAAACATGCGCCCCTTTACAGGCATACTATAGACACCCCCCAGGTACGAAATTTAAAGGGATATTACACTTTTATTGTTTGACTTTAAGCATTATTAAAATCACTGCTCCTGAAAAAACGGCCATTTTTAAAACTTTATTTGCATTGATCCATGTCCCCTGGGGCAGGACCCAGGTCCCCAAACACTTTTTATGACAATAACTTGCATATTAGCCTTTAAAATTAGCACTTTTGATTATTCATGTTCGTGTCCCATAGACTTTAACGGTGTTCGCATGTTCGAACGAACTTTTTTCCCTGTTCGCATGTTCTGGTGCGAACCGAACAGGGGGGTGTTCGGCTCATCCCTAGTCACTACATTTGTGGCATGACAATTGTGTAACATTAGTATGCAAGACAAGATCCTGGCACACGCCCTTAAGACAAAAATCAGACACTCGGTTGGCCAACAATCGTACCATGTGTACGAGGCTTTAGACTCAGGTCCCATTGACACCAGCTGCTGTACAGGAAACACATGTCTCAGTGTGTTTCCTGCATGGAACAGGAATGCACTGCCCTTGCTAGATGCGTGTGGGTGCCATAAATTGGCAATGACACCCCAAATGCAACTTACAAATGCGTGCACATTGCGGCCACAAAATTGCATTGTAGTACCATGTGGTTATGGCAGGAATAGATGTGAACAAGGTGGCATTTTTAAAAGTTGTGCCTGCCGTACTTTTTTGATGTTCCCATGCATTTGACAGCCAATTGAAAAGAATAAGCTGTCAAAAATGAGCCACAAATGAGAACATGCAAAGGTGCTTTACGCCATGAACTGACCCTCAGTGCATTCAGTGAACAGTGACAAAGCTGATCAGACACACCCAGCTCTTTTTCTGCAATACAAGTATGTGTGAGATGACACTTGTAATGAAGATTGTGACTTACACAGCTATTCCCACATAATGTAGGGTGAGTGCATTAAGCAGCATTTTTGTGAAGATCAGGATCATTAGAGAAAAAGTATACAAAGGCAAAAATCAAAAACAAATCATAAAACATATGTACCTTTGAAGGATTACAAAGGTGGTACTTTCCAATTGACTGGGGAAGATATAGCAACTTCCAAGACCATTTTTTAGTGCAGTGATGTTACAAATTTGACTTATATCTATCAGCATATACCTACAAACTTGGGACTGGGGGCCCTATAAATTTGTATCGATATTCTGCCTTAAAAAGCTCTGTGAGCTAAATTCATATTAACGACACATACAAAAGTTTTTCATAAAAACTTCTATGGGTAGTGATGTACATTATATACACATAATGGAAAAAAGGTAGAATATCAATAAAAATTTGTAAAACTTTTTATACACCAAGTTCTTCTACTATCTGGCACTGTAAAGTCTTGTATCCCCATCGGTTGTCCCATTTTTGAATGGATGGATACTAAATGCTACAGAATGCCACATGATGTGTTGCCATTTAAAAAAAAGTATTCTCCTGTGAGTCCAAAGTGAAGGGGGGAGCCATGATGTCTTGGGATTACAGAAAGTAAAGTGAATGACACTAGCCTTCATTCAGCTGGGAAGAAGACAAGGGTTTGATCCCTGAGTAGGTGAGTTGGCATAAAACAATGCCAGACAGGAGGAGAGTATAGCAGCAGAAGCATTTTTGTTATCTTTACCAAATACTGGGGAATCAATTTTGGCATTTGACTTTAAAATTGACCCAAAATGTCTTTCATAGCTGCAGGCAATGTGGAGCAATCCATCCTCAATGTTCACAGCAGAATGACAGAAGTTATTCATGTTTTTCTCTCATCAACTCATCAATTCAGCTCCCCTTGCTCCCCCTCCTAGAGCACTTATTCTGTGGTTAAAATAACCAATAACAATTTACAATACAAACTTAGGGACCACCTGCCCGCAATGTACTGCTGACAAGTGGCCATTGTAGGCAAATCGACGTACCCGTATGTCGCTGCCTACTTTCAAGTTTCATTTTACACAGCGGGAGCCTGTCAGCAAGTCCTTCCCAATGATTCATGACTGGGGCCTTCTGATCAGCTGTGTACATTCACTGCCCAGAGCTCTGTGTTGACATTCAACACAGAGTTCTGTACACAGGGAATGATCTCTGTGTTTTGTAGGGGTGAGAAACTTAAAGATCAATTAGTAAAAGCAGCATAATTTACACTCATTACACATACAGTAGTTAGCCACATATTTAACCCCTTCCCAGTCAGTGTCATTAGTACAGTGACAGTGCACAGTAATATCAATGATCACTGGTGATGTCACTGGCAGTTAGTCAGTTTCCCCAGTGTCAGTTAGTGTCAAATTGCCTGCCGCACTATCGCAGTTCCATTATAAGTGGTTGATTGCTGCCATTAGTTGTATAAGAAAAATAAAAAATTCCAGTATATATACACCATAGCTTGTAGGCGGCATAACTTTCACAAACCAATCAATATACACTTATTGGGATTTTTTTTTTTTTTTATTGCATATATTTCATAGCAGAAAGTAAAAAATATATACATTTTTTTTTTATCTTTTTACATTTATATTTATTTATTTTTTTTTTTTTTTTTTTTTTTTTTTTTCTTTTTTTCTCCACTTCAGCGAAAATTTTCCGAGAGACATTATTTCAACTTTATGTGTCAAACTTTATCTCTTCTCCTTTTTCACATCATTGTGGATTGTTTCCGTCACATCTTTATTATTTTTCCCTTCTAGGATATTCTTAAATATTTTTAAAAACCGGCGACAAACCGCCTTCTATAATTATAAACCCTATTATTATCTTATTCTCTCTCAGTTCCTCTTATTTCCCCCCACCCCCCCTCCCCCTCCCCTGTGTCTGGTCCGTTCCTTTATGTTATTTATTTATCCACTTGGCTCTGCACCTGTTCTTTCTTTTATCCTATCTAAATAAATATCCGAGACTTTGTAGTTTTTCCAACTTTCCCATCTACTATTATCCCCTTTCTCTCCTCCTTCCATTTTGTAGTGATAATCTATTTCCTTTAGCCAGTTTCTAATGTCTGGTTTTCCACTTTTTAGCCAATTCTTGGGAATTAAGGCCTTGGCCGCATTCAGGAGGTTAGGTATTATTGATTTTCTATATTGTTTCTTAGGTTTGTTGTAGATATGGAAGAGGCATGTCCAAATATTTTGTTCTATTTCTTCTCCAGTTATTTCCTTTATGTTGTTTAACACTTCCTTCCAGTACTCCATTATTATTGGGCATTCCCACCATATGTGTATGATCGTTGCTATTTGGCCACATTTTCTCCAACACAAGGAGGTTCTATCTTGATGGAATCTGTGTATTCTTACTGGGGTCATATACCATCTTGATACTAGTTTATAATTCATTTCTATGGTCTTCATGTCCCAGGCCTTATTATATCCCATTTCTATCATTTTTTCCACTTTTTGGTTATCTATTTTTAAATTCATTTCTTTTTCCCATTGATTTATATATTCTGGTCTTTCTTGTGCTTCCAAATCTGTCAGTATACTATAAATTTTTGATGTTCCGTTTTTTAATGGTGTTTCATTGCTACATAGCTTTTCCAGTGCAGTTAATTTTGTTTCATCTCTCAGTGGGTGTGGTATTGTGCTTACTAGGTGCCTTATTTGAATATAATTCCATTCATTCATCTTCCATCCATTCCTTTCCTCTATTTCTACTCGTGTTCTTATTTTGCCATTTCTAGTGATATCTTTCAGTCGTGGGTTACCTATTCCTTGGATTTCAAATATTTCCCTCCCAGGGGTGAAGAGATTCGATCCTGTGAGTGCTAATAGTGGTGAATTATATTTCCATTCATTCTTTAAGTGAATGGTGTCCCAAATTTTAAATACATTTTTTGTTATTTCGTGCGTGTCGGTGTCCAATATTCTATATTTCCGTGGAATCCAAATATTCTTATGTAGTGTGGCTCCACTTATTGTGTTTTCCATTTCCACCCATTTTTTTTCATTTTTCTCATTTGTCCACTCTAACATTCGTGTTAAAACTATGGCTTTATAGTACCTACTTATATCTGGGACGGCAAGACCCCCATGCTCCTTTTTCCTTGTGATCAGCGTGTATTTAATTCTTGGTTTTTTATTAAGCCATATGTATTTTAGCAGGATTGTTTTAATTATTTTAAAAAAGCTCTGCGGGATTTTTACTGGTAACATCTGTAATCTGTAATTTATTTTAGGTAATATCGTCATCTTAAACATATTTATTCTTCCAATCCATGAAAGTGGCTGTATTCTTAACTTTTTCATTTCTTCTTTGACCTCATTGATCAGTGGAATAAAGTTTGCCTGATAAATTTTTTCGACTCTAGGAGTTATTTTAATTCCAAGGTAATTGAGTTCTTTTACCCAAGTGAATGGGAATTCTTTTTGTAAAAACTGAACTTCCTTTTCCTCTAGACCTATGTTTAATATTTCCGTTTTTATTGGATTAATTTTGAAGTTTGACAGTTCTCCGTATTTTTTAATTTCTTTCAGTATGTTTGGGAGTGACACTCTTGGGTTGGATACGTACATCAAGATGTCGTCCGCGTAGGCAGCGATCTTATGCTCTTTTCCTCCTAGTTTCGCTCCTTCTACCTCTTTGTTATTGCGGAGTGTTACTAATAGTGGTTCTAAGGCCAATACATATAATAGTGGAGACAGTGGACAGCCTTGCCGTGTTCCATTCTGCATCTTAATTTTTGGAGAGAGTCTACCGTTTACTTTTACGACTGCTGTCGGGCCATTATACAAATTTGTTATCCACTTCATCATTTTTGTCCCAATACCCAAGTGCCGCAATGTATCCATCATGAAACCCCAGTCTACCCTGTCAAATGCTTTTTCTGCATCCAATGACAGGAATAGAACTGGGGTCTCATTCTGCACCTTCTTGTGCAACATCAATAATGATTTTAGGCTGTTGTCCCGCCCCTCTCTCCCCGGGACAAAACCAGTTTGGTCCGGGTTGATCCACAGTGGGATTAGTTTTTTTATCCTAGTGGCCAGGATCTTGGAGTACAGCTTCGTATCAGCGTTCAATAGGGCTATTGGCCTGTAGCTTGAGCAGTTAACTTTGTCTTTCCCTTCTTTTGGTAGTATTGTAATATGAGCTAATAACGATTCACTTCTTATTTCTTCATCTTCCCCTAAGGAATTCATATATTCTAATAGTTTTGGAGTCAGCTGTTCTTCAAATTTTTTATAGTATTTGACCGTAAACCCGTCTGGTCCTGGGCTTTTTCCTACGGGAGTTTCCTTTAATGCCAGTTTTACCTCTTCATGCGTAATATTTTTTTCCAATTCTTCTAGTTGGTCTATTTTTAGTTTTGGTAAGTTTGCTTTTTTTAAATATTCTTGTATCTTCTTTGTTCTTGTATTCGCTTCTTTCCAACTTTCCTGTCCTTTTATTGCATAAAGGGAGCTGAAGTATTTTTGAAATGTTATCGCTATATCTGTGGTTTTATTTACCACTTCTCCTTTTTCATTTTTGATCTTCTCAATGTAATTCAAAGACTTCTTTTTTTTTACCAGATTTGCTAGGTATTTTCCTGGTTTATTAGCCCATTTATATTTTTCTTGTACTACTCTGTTGTAGTCCTTCCTTTCTTCTTGTTCCATCCAGTCTTTTAATTGCTCTCTCTTTTGAGATAGTAGGCCGAAGATTTTGTTGTTTACTTGATTTTTGTGTTTTCGTTCCAATTCATAAATTTCTTTAATTATTTGTTGCATGTTTGTTTTCCTTTCCTGTTTTTTTCTTGCCCCTATAGCTATTAACTTGCCCCTAATAACAGATTTATGCGCCTCCCATATTGTTGCTTTCGATACTTCTGGTGTATCGTTTTCTTCAAAATATCTTTTAATTTCTTCTATGATGCTTATTTCGGTCTCACTGTCTTCTAATAAAGTTTCGTTGATTCTCCATGGACCCCTTTCAAGGACTTCTCCTTTTATTTTCATTCTCAAGATTACTGGGCTGTGATCTGAGGCGGTTATTATGCCTATTTTTGTTTCTTCTATTTCTTCCAAGTTTCTATGTTCGACCATGATGTAATCCAATCTGGAGTAAATTTTGTGTACTGTTGAGTAGAATGTGTAGTCCTTTGTGCTGGGGTGCTGAATTCTCCAAGGGTCTATTAGTTGTTGTTCATATAATGTTCTTTTTAATTTCTTTAGTTGATTTACCTCTTTGTCCCTTACTCTTGAGGTACTGTCCATTTTATTATCCATGCTGAAGTTGAAGTCTCCAGCTAGTATTAATTTTCCTTGCTTGAATTCCATTAGTATTTTAATTATATCTATCAAATATTTTTTAGGGTTCTTATTAGGACAGTAGACATTGGCCAATGTATATTTTACCCCATGTATAGTTCCTGTAATAAAAAGATATCGACCCTCCGGGTCTATTTTCCTTTGATCTATTAGAAAACGTACATTTTTCCCTATACCGATGGCTACTCCTTTGGCTCTTCTTATTGGCGAGTCTCCTTGATACCATGTTGGTATGTTTCTTGAATAAATTTTGGCACTTGAGTTTTGGGTTATATGCGTCTCCTGTAGGAAAATTATTTCTGCTTTACTTTTTTCTAGTTCTCGGAGGATGATGTTTCTCTTCCCTGGGGAATTTAGTCCTCGGACATTGTAAGAGATTATTTTTATGCTGTTTACATTTTCCATTCTTGTGCCTTTTCTTCCCCGCCCGTCCTCCGGCCCTCCCCCCCACGCGGTCCCCCTAGGAGACCGGATGGAGGGGACACCCAGCGGACGCACGGGGTCTCCTCATCTCTTGTCTCAGAATAGGTGTGCCTATGTAACCACTCATGTGACTCAGACCTCTCCCTCCCCTCCCTCCCTCCCCCTCCCCTCCCCCTCCCTTTTTTCTGATATGGGTTTTTTACCCCCATATTCTCTAGAGCTGAGAGCATTTTACTTTGTTTTGTGGGGCACGCTCTGCCCCCTCTGCTCTATTTATTGTGAGGCGGAGCTCTGTAAGACACCCTATTACCCCCCTGCCTAAGCACTAATAGGGCGACCCCCTGTCCACTCCGTGAGTCCCTGTCTCCCTCTCCCTGCGTTTTTGTTGTGTTTTACCAATCCTTTCACTTTCCTTTTTTTCCCATCCCATCAACCCCAGCCCCCCCCCCCTTTCCACTCTAAGGCCCCTTGCACCGTTGTGTGGTATTTTCTCAGATATTAATTTCCTCGAGAGTCCACATCTTGATGTGTGATCCTTGAATTTACTTGCCACTGTAGGTCATCTCTTGCCGTTATTCGCTCCTGACTATTTGCGTATTTTTCCAGTTCTGGGGAGGGGATTTCTAGTTTGTTGCAAAAGTCCGGAATCTCCTCCACATGTCTTAGCCTCGCACTTATTCCGTTTTTCCTTGCTATTAGACATGCTGGAAAACCCCAGTTGTATTGAATTTCTTGCTCCCGGAGGATTTCTAATAATGGCTTTAGTATCCGTCGTCTTTTCAACGTTTCTTGAGATAAGTCTTGAAATATTTGTAATTTACCTCCCGCAAACTCTATTTGTGTTTTCCTCTTTAGGTTTATCCAGATCTGTTTTTTTTCTTCCCATTTTTCAAAGCGTACGATTACATCTCTAGGTGTTTCCCTTGCAAACCTTTGAGGTTTTTTTACTCGAAAGACACTTTCTATTCCTATTGTGTTAGTTGTTTCCTTTCCCAAGATTTGGTTGAAGAGATTGTTCATTTTTTCTATTAGATTTTCTGCTTGTTCTGTTTCCGGTAACCCACGTATTCTCAAGTTTTTCTTTTTATCTCTATTTTCTTGCTCTTCTATTTTATATGATTGTTCCTGTTGTTCCCGTTTTAATTTCTTTATTTCATCTTCTAGTTCCTTTATGTTTTTTTGATGTAGGTCTACTTTGATCTCTACTTCTTCCACTCTGTTTAACATATATCCCATATCTTTATGGAGTGTTGACATCTCTGCTTTTAGGGAATTCTCTAGTGCCGCAAACATTTTTTCCATATCCTGTTTTGTTGGCAACTGTGGCCCTTGTTGTCCTTCCTCCTTTCCTCTGTCTTCCTCTCCCATTTCTGGCTCCATTCTGGGTTCTGAGAGGTGGCTGGTTTCTGTTTGTACTTTATACTGGCCTTTTTTATCCTTGTTGTCCTTCTCTTTTGTATCTATTTGTCTGCCCTTTGAACCCACTTGTTTCTCTCCTTCTCCGATTCCTTGCTGTATATACCTGTTCATAGGGCCTGGACTTGGGCCTAGGCTGGTCCTAGGTGATTTCGGTATTGCTCCCGCACTTCTTGTTGTTTTCCCCTTCATGTTTGTTTCTATGGCTGGATTTATAAGATCTTCAAAGCTGCCTTCCAGAATACCCCTTGATTGGGATTTCTTAATGATGAAAAAATCTCCCAGCCTTTTTAAATTGACTTATTTTTACTAATATTTCTTTTATTCCGTTCTCATACCCGGCATCCTCCCCACAATCCAATAATAGAAATAAATTAATGAGATATGAGTGGTCCCCGTTTTCCAGAAGTTATGTTACTACCTTAAATACATTAAGCATTCCTTAGTGCTGTTCAATTGTTTAAGCGTTCTTAAGCTGGAAAAAAAAAAAAAAAAGGCTCAAAAACGCTCAAAAACGCTATTGCAAAAATGCTGAAAAAAAGCTGGAAAAAGTTAAAAAAAAAAAAAAAAAAAAAAAAAAAAAGTCACTGCAAAGACACCGGCGTCTTCACAGCGCTTTTCCAGCAGCCCGTGTGCATGGGGGCCCAGGTGCTCAGCAAAATAATTCAAATGTTTTAGCGATATAATGCAATCTAATTCAAGTATTCAGCAAGATGATTTATATATTCAGCAGTATAGTTCCAGTATAAGCTTATTTGTTCCACATTTTGTTACTATGGAATTTCTTCTTATTCTATAGTTTGTACTATCAAGCCTATAATTAGTACCCTTTGCAAAAAAAAAAAAAAAAAAAAAAAATTCACAAGAAAGGGAGATACTGCAGCAGCAGCAGCAGCAGCAGGCAGGTGGGGGCTGGGAGACAACTCTTCCGTTGGCTTGTCTTTCTTTCACCTTCTCCTTCTCTTCTCCCCTGTTCCCCCCCCCTGTTTTTATTGTTTTTCTTAGCTCACTTGATTCTACTTTTTCAGCTCTTTCGCCTTTTCCCCTGCTTGTTCACTTCAAGACAATTGCAATAGAAGAGCCAAAAGAGGAGGAAAAAACAAAAACAAAAAAAAAACGCTCCAAAAACGCTCAAAGACGCTATTGCAAAAACGCTGAAAAAAGTAAAAAAAAAAAAAAAAAAAGTCACTGCAAAGACACTAGCGTTTTCACAACGTTCTCCCAACAGCCCATGTGCATGAGGGCCCAGGTGCTCATAAAAATAATTCAAATGTTTTAGCGGTATAATGCAATCTAATTCAAGTATTCAGCAAGATGATTTATATGTTCAGCAGTATAGTTCCAGTATGAGCTTATATGTTCCACATTTTGTTACTATGAAATTTCTTCTTATTCTATAGTTTATACTATCGAGCCTATAGTTAATACCATTTGCAAAAAACAAAAACAAAAAAAAAGACCAAAAAAAAAAAAAAAGGACCACAAGAAAGGGAGCTACTGCAGCAGCAGCAGCAAACAGGTGGGGGCTGGGAGACAACTCTTCCGTTGGCTTGTCTCTCATTCACCTTCTCCTTCTCCCCTGTTCCCCCCCCTGTTTTTATTGTTTTTCTTAGCTCACTTGATTCTACTTTTTCAGCTCTTTCGCCTTCATTTACTTTCGCTTTTTATTCCATTTTATTTCGTTTTATTTCAATATGTTCTTTCCCTTTCCCTTTCTCTTGCTCCATTACTTTTCCTTTGCCTTTTCACTTCAAGACAATTGCAATAGAAAAAAAGCCAAAAAAAAAAAAATACGGTACTTATCTTTTAGTTGTTGTTGAATTTGGGACAAAAAGGGACGCTCACTACAGCTTGTTGCAGTCAGACGCAGGTACAAACTTCCTCTGGCTTACTCCACAAGACAGCTCAGTGAGTGATGAGCAGGGGGGGCGGGGAGGGAAGCTACCTACACCTTCTCATCAGGCCGATCATTCCTCTCAGCTGCAGGGAGAGGGTTCTCAGGATCCTCACGCCGTGCACAGAGCCATTACCAGGCTCCTCCCTCCCTTGTGCTTCTCATCTCCCACATGGTCAGATCTAAGCTACATTTATATTTATGTTGCAAAAAATGTAAAACCCAGTGGTGATCAAATAGCTCTATTTGTGCGAAAAAATGATATCAATTTTGCTTGGGTACAGCATTGCGTGACCACGCAATTACCAGTTAAAGTAGCACAGTGCCGAATAGCAAAAAATGGCCTGGTCATGCAGAGGATAAAATCTTTCGGAGCTTAAGTGGTTAAAGAGGTTTGAAAAGTGACTGAGTAATTGCTAGGAGAGGTGAGTTGGGGATGCTGACTAGGGATGGGCCAAACTGACCTCCAAAAGTTCGGACCCGAATAACAAACCCCATCCAGTCAATGGGACCCGAACGTCAAAAGTGCCCATTTTGAAGGCTTATATGCAAGTAATTGGGCATACAATGATTATAGGGGTCCAGGTCCTGCCCCGGGGGACATGTATCAATAAAAAAAAAGTTTGTGAATAACGTGATTTTTAAATGAGCAGTGATTTTTTGATTTTTAAAGTGAAAGCCTAAAAATGAAAAAAATCCTTCCAATATAGTGCCTGGGGGTCCCCTTAGTCTACCTGTAAAGTGGCAGATCTGTACCATGTCTAGAATCTGCTGCAGCAATAATTGCATTTATAAAGCCCAAAAAAATAAAATTTTCCCTGCAAGCTGCTTTTTTTTTGCTCAGCAACGGCTGGGGAGCCAGTGTGTATGATGGGGCCACAATGTAGTGCACTGGGAACGAGATTTTTTTGGATACATTCTGGTGTCACTTTGACTTTGTATAGAAGTAACGGGTGCATAAAAATTGGTCTTTGGGTGTCGGTGGTGCCTTCCCACCGTAACCTTATAGAGGTAATCTTGATGAAAGCAAGAATTGGCCTTGCTGTAAAAATTGCAATGATATGCACCTGTCAAACAGGTGCAGAAAAATTGGTCTTTGGGTGTCTGTGGCGCCTTCCCGCTGTAACCCTATAGAGGTACTCTTGATGAAAGCAAGACTTGGCCTTGCTGTAAAAAAATTGCAGTGATATGCACCTGTCAAACAGGTGCAGAAAAATTGGTGTTTGGGCGTAGGTGGCACCTTCCCACCATAACCCTATAGAGGTATTCTTGATGAAAGCAAAAATTGGCCTTGCTGTAAAAAATTGCAATGATATGTACCTGTCAAACAGGTGCAGAAAAAATACTCTTTGGGTGTTGGGGGCGCCTTCCCACTGTAACCCTATAGAGGTGCTCGTAGCCTCCCTGACGGTATTCCTGAGTGTGGCTCGGGGTTAAATTTCAGTCCCATTAGCGGTAACCCCGAGCCACACTCAGGATTACATTGCAGGATCCTGGTGCGGAGTTACTTACCTTGTCCCCAGGATCCTGCGATGTCCCCCGCTGTGTCTGCGGGCTCTGTCTCCTCCGAAGCCTCTCCGTGCCAGGCTCCATTCCCTGCGAGCGTCGCGACGCACGGGGGTGGAGCCTGGCGGCAAATTCAAAAAAATGTACAAACCATAACACATACAGTACTGTGATCTTACAGATTACAGTACTGTATGAAATTATTTCACATCCCTTTTGTCCCCAGTGCTTTGACCCATGCCCTGCATGCAGTTTTATGTTATATATACTGTTCTTTCTGCCTGGAAACTGGAGATTGTCCATGGCAACCAAAAAGTGTCCCTTTACGTCAAAAGTGGCTTTAGACCAGCTAGAAAACAGCGATAGTAAATTAGAACATTTGCAGAATTGAGTGAATCGTGGGGAAATGTATTTTATCATTATTATATTTTTTTTTTTTTAATTATTTATATTCATTTATTATATTATAATTTATGTTTTTGTGTTTCAAACTTCATCATACCCGGGATATCTACTAGACCAGTGGTTCTCAACTCCGGTCCTCAGGACCCACTAACAGGCCAGGTTTGCAAGATAACTGAAATACATCACAGGTGATATCATTTGCTGCTCAGTGATTGCAGTATTCTTGTCTGCATCTCCCCAAAGTAATACTTAAAACCTGGCCTGTTGGTGGGTCCTGAGGACTGGAGTTGAGAACCACTGTACTAGACTCTTGTTTGGACAGATTTAAGTATGTTATTGTTAAGAATTACAGGCCTACAATATAAAACGCCAAATTTCCATGCAAAATAATTGTACCACTTTCAGCACCTAAAATCCAAAATAATCATACTGCCAGAGAGGTTAATGAAGGCAAAAAAAATTGCAATGATATGCATATGGTTGGTGTTGATGTGCCTGAGACACAGTTTGCAGATAGTAACAGTGTGATCTGCTGCAGATGTGCTAAAAAAGGCCCAGACAGCTGAGCTTTGGGGAAAGGGCTGGAGGATAACAGCTGCAGAATGTGATGGAATAGGGTGGCTGCTCTCTACTCTTTCTTGATATCATCCTCCTTGGTGTTGTGCCACCTCACCTTCAGTTTCCTCCTCTGCTCTATCTGGCACCCAAGTCGCATCAATGACATCATCATCATCATCATCTCCATCTCCATCTCCATCTCCATCTCCATCTCCATCTCCATCTCCATCTCTGTCTCCTTCATCTTCATCATTACCACTGGAAATAACTTGGCAATACGCTGCGGCTTGGGGAACATGTATGCCAGTTTGTCTGCCAGTGTTCCTCCCTCTCTCTAGGCTCATGTTCCTGTCATCCTCAACTTCAGAACCAACATCTGAATCCAGAAATGGCTGGGCATCATCAAGGCGCAAGTGGCTGACTCTGTGGTCAAACAACTCAGCTGACTCCTCAATGGCTGATGTTGGGGTTATGGCAGGAATATATGTGAACAAGGAGGCAGGTTTATCCACTCTGGCAACTGCAGGGGACTGCACACTTGTCTCTGCTTGTGTGACAGAGGATAATGAGGATGAGGAAGGTTTAATAAGCCAGACCACCACCTCCTCTGGATGCTGTGGCGGGATAGCATGGGCAAGCTCACTAAACAGAGGAAATGATGCCCTGCCTGAGGATTTACCACCACGTCCACCTTTGCCTGTGGACACATTTGTTGCTGGCCCTCTTATAGTGCCAAGGGAACACCTGCCCCTCCTTGTTGTCCTCCCAGACATTATTGGAAGGGAGGGGTCGGTGCTTATAAGCAAATATAAAGAAGAAGGTGAAATTTGTACGCAGATGCACTTTAATCAATTAATGTAAAGAGGTGTTTGGTGCACTTTAAGTACTTACACTACACAGACACACTCCACGCATACACTATAATATACTGCAATGTGTCAAACGTACAGTAACGCACAGAACTATATGGCTTTAAACTGGCAGTAACGAACATAAAATAAATGGTGTTAAACTGGCAGTAACTCACAAAATTATATGGCGTTAAACTGTCAGTAAGGCACATTGGAACTATATGGCGTTAAACTGGCAGTAACGCACACAGAAGTAAATGACGTTAAACTGGCAGCAACGCACAAAACTATATGGCGTTAAACTGGCAGTAACGCACACAGAATTATACGGCGTTAAACTGGCAGTAACAAACACAGAACTATATGACATTAAACTGACAGTAACGCACCCAAAACTATATGGTGTTAAACTGGCAGTAATGCACACAGAAGTAAATGGTGTTAAACTGGCAGTAACACAATCAAATAGACAGTGTTCAACCATCACTACACTGACGCTATCTGAACTGTCCCTTCTCTAGCTATACACTAATGCAAAGATTACTGACATGGTCTCACTACACTACACTGAAACTATCTGGGCTGTCCCTACACTACACTAATGTATATATGAATGACACAGTCTTACTACACTACAGTGAAACTATCTGAGCTGTCCCTACTCTAGCTGCCCACTATGCAAAGCTGAATGATGGTCCTCCTCACTACACTCACACTATCTCTAGACTGACACTAAACTAATATTCTACACTGACAATTGAAGCAAAATAGCACATTATAGCACACTAACTAATACCACTGAACAGAGCCCTGTTCTATCTCACTTCATGCTGAAATCACACTGAAAATGGCTGCCATTGAAAGAATACTTTTATACTGTGATTGGATAAAGTCATGATGACAGTGTCCAGTCATAACTCTGACAGTGCTCTGTGCCCTGATTGGCTGAAGCTTTCACATTTTCAGCCAATCAGGGCTTGCAATGCACTGTTCAGCACTGCAATGCATTGTGGTCAGTTAGGGGGGGTCAAACAAACGGTCGAATGGCCCGTTTGTTCGGCTGTTCGCCGGACGACCAAGCAGCAAAAGTTTGGCCCAAACTTATGCTCGGGCCGAACCGTTCACCCATCCCTAATGCTGACTTCTTCATTGCTTCTGCTGTGAATTTTGAGGATGAATTGTTCCACAGTGCCTGCAGCTTCAGATGTTAGTGAGTCATTGTTTTAAAGCTCATTTATGATTTGTTGAGAAAAGAATGAAACTAAAGCAATACTGACTCCAAGCCTGGCTTATGAATCAAAACAACCTTTAAGGTGGAGTCAGACAAAGTCTTGCACCTGACTTTGTTTTGTCTTTTATTTTTGTGAAGGGGCATTGTGTTGCTTTTTTTTCAGTTAGTAGTCACATCCTTCTTTTTTTTTGCTTTTAGTGTTTTAGAGTTGTTTGGCTTTTTCTCATCTATTTAACCTTTTGTTTTAGCCTTTTGAACACATTTATTTGTTAATAATAATTTTAGCATCTATTAATTGTTTTTTTTCATCAGGACCAGCAGCAGCATGAAATGATCAATGTGACTGCAAAACTCTCCCTTTGTGAGCAGAGGAACACCACATAATATTGTGGTGCTGTTTAATCCTCTAAAGCCCCACATTGACAAGTTCACCAAAACACCACATGCCCCATCCCTATCTTGCCTTAGCTGTTAATATAACTAGGGACCTCCACCACCACCACATTAGCATCATGTCTTGAAGGCCTGAAGGGAGAGGCAAAGTCTCATGCATCTATCAAGGGGTGGGCAGCTTCTGTAGCCAAAGACCATAACAGTGTTAGGGGTGCAGCATCTAAAGACAAGGCACGTGTGCCTTTTTTTCCAGGCAATGTGAGTGCTATGCACCAAAGCACATGGAGGAGGTGCTGGAATGGCCAGCTAAGCCTTTATCATCCTCTTCCTGTGTCTCCCATATGGGGAATTTATTCACGCCAGATAAAACTGCTCCACCGAGTTTGCTTTTCAACAGGAATGTCAGGTCATTTCTGGCCATCTGTGGGAAAGGGGCTACAATACCTCCATTATCCAGCATGGTCAAGCTAGAGCCATGATGAGGAATAAGGAAAAACTATTAAATGACATTCCTAAGGGCATAAGTCAGATGAAAAACTCTAAGATGGCAAGAAAAGGCAAACCTTTCACCTTTGTCACCACATATTCCAAGGAATATCATCAAATAACTAAGATAACAAAAAAGAATTTGCCAATTTTGTACACAGACAAAAGTTTACTTGGAATATTAGAAATGGGTTGCCGTTTTTTGAGTCGATGAGTGCCAACTCTAGGCAACCTGTTATCACTTAGCCTTTTCTTCTTATCCAAAAAACGCCAATTCACCTGGCTGTCATTTAGGGGGAGTTATCCGTGTAACATAAAGACCTGCAGGTACTGCCATCTTAATATGTTAGGTACAACTTTCTCCTCAATAGCTACAAGGGAAGAATTTTCCATAAAATCATATATAAATTGTGGTACAAATTATGTAGTCTACCTTATTACCTGCCCTCCACATTTGTTGCCCTTTTTGCGACAGTGGGCGGGGTCTGCATGGCGCCCCCCCAACCTCCTTCTTCTCTATGTCGGGTGTGTGGGGGCATGCCGGGCAGATCTCGCCCTGGGGTTCCCCTCCTTTTTGTCCTTCGCAGCCCTGTCCATTTTTTTCCCCTTTTGCTACACTCATCCGCATTTGCAGGTACATTGCGTGTTGTTATGTCTGTATCGTTTCCTCCAATTGATCTCCCTTTTTCCTCCTCCAGGTAGCAGAGTATATGCGTCCCTGTCATGTCCTCTTTGCAAGACGGCTGCTGAATTTGTGGCGTCTTTACAACACCACTGTAGGCATGCTAATCTTGTTGCCATATCAACAACACTTTTCTTTCGGTGACAAAGGTATTTGTGTGGAGCACCATTGTGTTCCTGCGATGACGCACAAACACCACGTCCTATCATGTGATCACAGTGATCATGTGGAGCGCCATGATGTGACGTAGCTATGATGCGATGTCATCACGCTCTGCACTCTGCATGCTCCGGCGTCTCCTTATAACCCCAGGGGCGCATCTGCTCAATGCAATGCTGCTGTTCTGGGGCTCCTTGGGAGACAAACATCGACATTACTCACTAAGGTAAAAAGATATACATGCTGCATATGTAATTATAGCACTTTTTTATAGCACTCTTCCAGCCCTCTATTGAATGGTCAGATTAAACAACCATTATATTAAGTCATTGTACTAGTATAAATGCCTATATATATGCAGTTTTCTAGTCCAGATAAAACTCATTGTTAAAGAAATCTATTTTTTCCTGTAGGACTGATATTCCCACAATTTCAGTTATATGTTATATGTTGGACTATACAAGCTGGCTGCTGAGACCTATTTTGGGGATCCTTGTGAGTGATTTCTCGAGCCTAGAGGATTTGCCTTTCATTTGGTGATTTTCTTTATTCTGGATATGTGTTTTTAT
Source organism: Aquarana catesbeiana (assembly GCF_042186555.1). Classification (NCBI taxonomy): domain Eukaryota; kingdom Metazoa; phylum Chordata; class Amphibia; order Anura; family Ranidae; genus Aquarana; species Aquarana catesbeiana. The sequence continues at coordinate 462,423,792 of NC_133324.1, read as the reverse complement.
ACCCATGTAGCGCCATCCCAACAATCTTTTTAACAAATATTTGATTCCATGAATATAGTACTGGTATGTGCATGTGCTTTTCGGCTGTGGTGCTTACATGTTTAACACAATGTTTGCCCTGTTGTATTCTAGAGGTCTAGACTTTGTTTCCTCTATTCCAGAGTATCTCCAACTACCATCTCCTTCATGCCCCTGAATAAGGGATTTACCCTGAATTTCCCAAAATGCGTCGGACTATAGGAAAAGTGCTTTGTTCTCATATTATATATGGATACTACTTTGTGTATGGTGTTGTCTCAGACCGTCATACTGTTTTATGAAATAATAAACTTTTCTATGTTTGTAAAATATTGTGTCTCAAAAAGTCTGCCCTTAAAGTCCCACAGTACCGGGGGGTACTTATATTCTTTAACCACTTCAGCCCCGGAAGGATTTACCCCCTTCCTGACCAGAGCACTTTTTACAATTTGGCACTGCGTTGCTTTAACTGCTAATTGCGCGTTCATGCAATTCTGTACCCAAACGAAATTTGCGTCCTTTTCTTCCCACAAATAAAGATTTCTTTTGATGGTATTTGATCACCTCTGCCATTTTTATTTTTTGCGCTATAAGTGGAAAAAGACCGAAAATGTTGAAAAAAAATGATATTTTCTAATTTTTGTTATAAAAAAAATCCAATAAACTCAATTTTAGTCATACATTTAGGCCAAAATGTATTTGGCCACATGTCTTTGGTAAAAAAAATGTCAATAAGCGTACATTTATTGGTTTGCGCAAAAGTTATAGCGTCTACAAACTAGGGTACATTTTCTGGAATTTACACAGCTTTTAGTTTATGACTGCCTATGTCATTTCTTGTGCTAAAATGCAGGGCAGTACAAAACCCCCACAAATGACCCCATTTTGGAAAGTAGACACCCCAAGGAAATTGCTGAGAGGCATTTTGAGCCCATTGAATATTAATTTTTTTTTGTCCCAAGTGATTGAATAATGACAAGAAAAAAAAAATTACAAAAGTTGTCACTAAATGATATATTGCTCACACAGGCCATGGGCATATGTGGAATTGCACCCCAAAATACATTTAGCTGCTTCTCCTGAGTATGGGGATACCACATGTGTGGGAATTTTTGGGAGCCTAGCCGCGCACGGGGCCCCAAAAACCAATCACCGCCTTCAGGATTTCTAAGGGTGTAAATTTTTGATTTCACTCCTCACTACCTATCACAGTTTTGAAGGCCATAAAATGCCCAGATGTCACAACCCCCCCCCCCCAAATGACCCCATTTTGGAAAGTAGACACCCCAAGCTATTTGCTGAGAGTAGACACCCCAAGCTATTTGCTGAGAGGCATGTTGAGTCCATGGAATATTTTATATTTTGACACAAGTTGCGGAAAAGTGACATTTTTTTTTTTTTGCACAAAGTTGTCACTAAATGATATATTGCTCACACAGGCCATGGGCATATGTGGAATTGCACCCCAAAATACATTTAGATTCTTCTCCTGAGCATGGGGATACCACACGTGTGGGACTTTTTGGGAGCCTAGCTACGTACGGGGCCCCAAAAACCAATCACCACCTTCAGGATTTCTAAGGGCGTAAATTTTTGATTTCACTCTTCACTGCCTATCACAGTTTCGGAGGCCATGGAATGCCCAGGTGGCACAACCCCCTCCAAATGACCCCATTTTGGAAAGTAGACACCCCAAGCTATTTGCTGAGAGGCATGGTGAGTATTTTGCAGCTCTCATTTGTTTTTGAAAATGAAGAAAGACAAGAAATTTTTTTTTCTTTTTTCAATTTTCAAAACTTTGTGACAAAAAAGTGAGGTCTGCAAAATACTCACTATACCTCTCAGCAAATAGCTTAGAGTGTCTACTTTCCAAAATAGGGTCATTTGGGGAGGTTTGTGCCACCTGGGCATTCCATGGCCTCCGAAACTGTGATAGGCAGTGAAGAGTGAAATCAAAAATTTACGCCCTTAGAAAGCCTGAAGGTGGTGCTTGGTTTTTGGGGTCCCGTACGTGGCTAGGCTCCCAAAAAGTCTCACACATGTGGTATCCCCATATTCAGGAGAAGCAACAGAATGTATTTTGGGGTGTGATTTCACATATTCCCATGGCATGTTTGAGCAATATATCATTTAGTGACAACTTTGTGCAAAAAAAAAAAAAATTTTGTCTTTTTCCCGCAACTTGTGTCACAATACAAAATATTCCATGGACTCGACATGCCTCTCAGCAAATAGCTTGGGGTGTCTACTTTCCAAAATGGGGTCATTTGGGGGGGGGGGGTTGAACTGTCCTGGCATTTTATGCACAACATTTAGAAGCTTATGTCACACATCACCCACTCTTCTAACCACTTGAAGACAAAGCCCCTGATGAAGTCACAAGGTCACGTGATGTAACGCGTAGGATCCTTGCCAACCAACGCTGCCGAAGGTTTTATCCTTTGATCCAGTTGTTTACACAGCGGACCAGAAGTTTCGTTTAAGGTAACGGCGGCACGCCGTTTTGCACTGTATTGTCTGCATTGCCCTGTACAGTGCATTTTATACATTAAACTTGGAGCTTACTACACTATTGGAGGCCTTCCCTTTGCTTCTCCTGTCCTATCTGCATGGTTGTTTGGATCACGATGCAAGTCTGATGTGGCCCCATGACAGACATCTATCCACCGGAGGGGATCCATGGTCATTGCTGCCAGCCAATAGGTTTATTACTAAGGCCCTTATCCAGGTCCTTTAAGGAGTTCTCTGGCGATCCCCTTCTTGGACGTGGTATGGAGAAGTGACTTGGAATTCCTGGGAGAGAGGATACCATATCTCAGCAACCACGGGATACCTACTAAGAGGACGGCATTGGGATCTTAAAGTGTCTGTCACCCCTGCAGGGGTATTGGGAGCTGGTGAGTGGGGAGCCAAAAGGGGGAGCACAGAAGTCACGGATACTCTCCTCTGTGAGCACTACAGTCACTAAAGCTCTTGGAACTTTTGTCCTGATATTTACATTTTGGAAACGCACCACCTTTGAACAGACTTTTTGCATTTTGTATTTTCCTTTATTATTTTATATTATTTTATATAAATAATTTTTTTTTTTTTGTTTATAATTTTTTCGATTGGATTGCATTTGTGACTTACCTTTGAAACACGTTGAACTCATCACATAAGCTGCACAGTTTATATAGTAGTAGCACCTAGTGGTCACTATTTGCCACTATCTTACACTTATTAATACATGTGAATGTAATATAGGGGTGTTCTCACCATATTTTATATATTTATTTTTTTTTGGTCTCACCAATTTAAACAATGTTTTAGGGTTTTAATCCATGCACTCTTCACCCTTTGTGTATGGTACATACTAAGCATTTACAACATCACAATATACTGTATCACTTATATACCCCCCACTAGGGAGCGCCATACCCCCATTTACATTCTCTCTTTCTGACACTTTTTGTTTACATGAAAAAAATTTTTTTTTGCAAGAAAATTACTTTGAACCCCCAAACATTATATATTTTTTTAAAGCAAATGCCCTACAGATTAAAATGGTGGGTGTTTCATTTTTTTTTTCCACACAGTATTTGTTCAGCGATTTTTCAAACGCATTTTTTTTTTTTGGGAAAAAAACACACTTTTTAAAATTTTAATGCACTAAAACACACTATATTGCCCAAATGTTTATTGCAATAAAAAAGATGATCTTAGGCTGAGTACATGGATACCAAACATGACAAACGTGCAGTGGCGACAAACTAGATACATTTTTAAAAGCCTTTAAAAGCCTTTACAGGTTACCACTTTGGATTTACAGAGGAGGTCTACTGCTAAAATTACTTCCCTGGATCTGACCTTCACGGTGATACCTCACATGCATGGTGCAATTGCGGTTTACATTTGATGCTTGCATTCGCCTTTGCGCGAGAGCAGGGGGGGACAGGGGTGCTTTTTTATTTTTTTATTTTTTATCTTATTTTTAAACTGTTCCTTTCATTTTTTTTTAAATCATTTTTATTGTTATCTCAGGGAATGTAAAAATCCCCTATGATAGCAATAGGTAGTGATAGGTACTCTTTTTTTGAAAAAATTGGGGTCTATTAGACCCTAGATCTCTCCTCTGCCCTCAAAGCATCTGACCACACCAAGATCGGTGTGATAAAATGCCTTCCCAATTTCCCAATGGCGCTGTTTACATCCGGCGAAATCTAAGTCATGAAATGCTCGTAGCTTCCGGTTTCTTAGGCCATAGAGATGTTTGGAGCCACTCTGGTCTCTGATCAGCTCTTTGGTCAGCTGGCTGAATCACCCGCTGCATTCTCAGGTTCCCTGTTGGGAAAGGAGAGCCAGAGAAAAACATGGAAGACGGTGGGGGGGACATTCCCTCCCACTGCTTGTAAAAGCAGTCTAGAGGCTAATTAGCTGCTAGGATTGCTTTTATATGAAAGCCGACAGCTGGCTGAAAAGAATGATACCAAGATGATACCTAAACCTGCAGGCATCATTCTGGTATAACCACTCAAAGTCCAGCAACATACCAGTACGTTGCTGGTCCTTGTTGGGCGTATATTGTAATCTTTTTTTTCATGCAGCCTGTGGACTGAACGAAAAAAAGAAACTGATCAGTGGGTATGCCCACCATTAGAATACGTCCCTTCATCCACCCACTTCTAATGGTGGGCATACATGCACCATTTATATATGCCGAAGCATGGGGGCATCCTCCTGCAAAAGGTAGGAGCAAATCGCTCCTCTGCCCCTGCTTCCCCTATGCTTCGGCATATATCACCTCCGCTGGAGTCACGGCTTTATATATCGTGGGAGCAAACTCTGTTACTGTCAAGATAAATAAATCTGCACTGCAGCTGAATGGCGTACCTGAAGACAAAAAAATGGTTAACAATAAAACACAGTAAACAGTAAAGTATAAAAAATTGCATACCTGAAAAGCAAACATGATAAAACATAACAATAAAACATTGCAGAATAGAATACAGTAAAAAAGAGCAGAACAATAAAGAGAGAATAGAGAGAGAGAGAACAATAAAACGACAACTATTTTTTTTTATTTTATATATTTTTTTGTGGGTTTTTTTTTTTTACACTTTTTTTTGTAACTGTAACCGGTTCCAGGTTCGGGTCTCTCAAAATGCGATGGCATCTTGGGAGACCCTGTGAAAGTGTGCCTAGTCTGTGCAATGCTGTACGCTAATACTCAACTAGTGTATGGTAGCGTTCAAAACATTCACCAATGCAAAGACCAGGATTGTCAGGACAGGAGGGACAATAATAGAGGGTGTCACGCCTATATCCTCGCTTGCTGCAGACACAACATCTTTTTTGGAGGGGTTCGTTGGGTTGGGGTACTCGGGAGGACATAAAGAAAATGCCTCTCATGCAGCAGACTGCATTTGGTTGGGGATGTGAATGGGGGAAGTACGGGTGCTGCAGAAGTGGTGGGTTCCCAATTAGGATTGGCAAATGCAGCAGGAAGGGCATTATGGGCACGACGTAACAGTTATACGGTGATCACTGGTGAAAGTGTTAACTAGGGGGCAATCAAGGGGTTAAAATCTTTATTAGGTAGTATATGGGGGTCCCTGACGCTATAAAACACTGACGCCGAACCTATATATTTACCTCCCTAACTAGCGTCACCAGTGCCACTAATACAGCGATCAGAAAAATGATCACTTAGTGACACTGGCAACGGGGGGTGATAAAGGGGTTAAAACTTTATTTTTGGGGGTTAGGGGGGTACCCTAGACCTAAAGGGGGCTAACCCTATCTGCCCTACCACACTAACTGTCACAAACTGACACCAATGCAGTAATCAGAAAAAAAAACTGCTTGGTGTCACTTTGACAGGGGGGGTGATTGGGGGGTAATCAGGGGGTGATCGTGGGGGTGATGGGGGGTGAAAAGTATGCCTGGCGTGTTCTACTGTGTGTGTGTGTTGTGCACTCACATCGCTGTCTTCTCTCCTCTGTGCCGGAACGGAAAATACCGAGCTGAGGAGAGATGACATCACTTCCTCTGCCGCTGCTTACTATACAGCAGCAGAGAAAGGATTTCATTGGCTGGGAGCGATCGCAAGGGGGGGGCCACGAATGGATGGCCTCCCCCTCACCTCTGATCGCTCCTGGAGAGAAGATGACTGCCTCGGGCATCTAGGGGGGGTCCGATCGAACCCCCTGCCCGTGGGAGGCAGATCATGTACAGGTACGTGGTTTTACCTGCCCGTGCCATTCTGCCGCAGTATATCTGAGGCAGTCGACAAGTGGTTAAGTGGTCTTCTTTGATGGGATAATAATGAAGCTGCTTTGCTGGTGATACTGATGGAGTTATTGCAAACACATTTTCAAAGGCTTTTTTTTTCTAGTGATACCAAGAATAATATTATTATGCTTGTTATTTTTTTTTTTTTGGTGCAAGTTACCACAACACCATTATCCCGTAGTTTTTAAGATCAAAGATACAACTATGTTGGTGTCCCTTGTTAATTTTACATTGTATTTTTTTAAATGTAACTGCAAATAAAATTAGACATGCTATCTGCCAATAGAACTTAACCAAAATGTGCATTCTATGCATCCAAAAATATACACAAATTGTGAATGTAGCCTCATGTAGTCAAGGGTAGTAGAATTTAAACCGTACCATCATCCCAATTAATATGTACAAGGAAAAGAGAGTGGGACATAGGGGACAGTGGCTGATGTTGGCCCCATAATGTTCGCACCCTAAAATGGCTGGACTATACCGGTACAGATAGACAGTGATAGACAATATGGGGGGAAAAAAGGGGGCGGGGAGGGGAGAGGGGAAAGGAGGGTAAGGGTGGTGGAACATGGAGAGGGGAAAGAAAGGGGGGGAGGGGGAACGGGAAACGGGAGGGAACACCGGGGAGGGGGCAGTGGAGGGAAAGGGAGAGAAGGGGGTAGGGGACAGGGTGAAGAGGAACAAACAATACACAGGGAAGGGGAGGATAGGGGAAGGGGGGGAAAGGAACAAACAACAGGGATTGCACTAGGCTAATAAACAATTGGAGCGTGTAATATAGCTCACCATAATGGTTGACTAGAAGGGTAACAAAGATGCTAGCCACGAGGAGACTTGTAATGGCGCAGGGGTCGGGTGGCCCGTAATGAGCAGGAGAGCCAAACATTTCCAAACACTGGGGCATCATGGAGGGTACAATGTGTGGAAGCCCACCACTAAGGGTAGATAACCACAGGGTTGCATGGGAGTCTGTCAATAAAACAGTATCAAATGTAACATGAGATACAGGATAAAATCCATATGAAGGTATCAGTAATAGATAGCGTCGGGTAAAGGATAGTATCCAAGGTAAGAGAGCATACAACGTACCTATAGATGTACACCAGTGAGGTGTTGAAGGCCTCCCTTCCATCCCAGCCCCACGTCAGCAGTCTATCACGGAGAGAGCTCAGATGCTCACTCACAGGCCCGAGGGCCCATTAAGTGAGCTCCCCAACCCGGAGACGCCCACGACGACGCCGGCCGGCAAGCGTCTGACGTCACCGGGTCAGTTTCTCCGCACTGCGCAGGTGCGCGACCCGCGCTACTGTGCAAGCGCGTTCGAGGCGAGCCCGTGGGTAGGAAACCCTGGGCTCGGCAAGGACAAGCAGGAGACGAACACCAGGGCGTCATCTCCTGCCAGGAGAAACACATGTCCGCCGCTTGGAAAGGCACAGGCAGCCACGGACCGCACAGGGCACCCAGGGACAGCCAAACAAAATAAACAGAACATTAAACATCATAACAAAATTGGTAATAAATAAATAACAGTATGTGTAGAAAAAATATGAGTGGCAGTAATTGCCACCCAATCCATTAAGGTGTTGGTAAACACAAACGGGACTTGGTCCCCATAGATGGTTCTAAAAACAAAGGGGCAGCATAAGCTACTAAGAGACCTTGTTGAGGGATAAGAACATTAATGAAATGGGGCTTCCTGTTGGTGAGTGGTGGGAGTGAGAATAGAGACAGGGAACAAGGAGGGGGGAGGGGTATGTGGGGGGGGTTTGGGATGTGCCATTGCGAAGGTAAAGAGTGTGTTGTGAAATAATAAAGGTGATACAGTGAAGAGTGATAAGGGGATGGATAAAAAAATATACATAGTTGATTAGTTGTATCGGATTATGAAATGAAAAAAGTGAGCATTGTGAAACAGTGGAACTAGATGCACCGTAGTGAGGATAAAAACCTGAAGGTAATGGTGACAACCAACAGCAAGGAAACCATAACAGTTAAATGGGAAAAATGGAATATATCCTTAATTAATTAAATTAGGGGTCGGATGACATGAAGGCAGGGAACTCCATAGAGTGTCAAGCTACATAATGTTATATTCTAGGCTAAAAAAGGGTAATCGCAGAAAAGCGATGATGTAACAATGATAAAGATGGGTTACAAAGGGCCAAAGTGGGTGAAGGTCAGCTACGGATTAGAGGTATGGGTAACACAATAATCACAGTGGGCCGGAGATTAACCGGTCCATAGCAACACATACTCTTGGGTAAAAGGTAGTGAATATAAACTGACTAGACCCAATTAATGGCAATAATGGGTGAATATTGAAGGTTTAAATTGAAACATAGTATAATGAGGTAGCTATGAAGGAACGTCTGGCTGTATGGAACTTGACCTGCATGGTCAGTAATAAGGCTGCCCCCATGTATGAACCATCTAAAGGAGGGGGCCAAACTCCGACGTAATGGGATAGTTGATATACAAAAAGGTACTATAAATTAGGAATTAGAGGCACTCAAGGGAAAAAAAAGAAAAAGAAAACGGGTGTGTTATCCACCCAATGAATATGCACAAATTGTGAGTGTAGCCTCATGTAGTCAAGGGTAGTAGAATTTAAACCGTACCATCATCCAAATTAATATGTACAAGGAAAAGTGAGTGGGACATAGGGGACAGTGGCTGATGTTGGCCCCATAATGTTCGCACCCTAAAATGGCTGGACTATACCGGTACAGATAGACAGTGATAGACAATATGTATAAAAGGAATTTATTGCAAAAAGGAAATACATGGTATACTTATTAAAATGCAAAAACAGAAATTCAGGGTTCACCAAAGAATATCTGTAAATTACAAAGTATTGACTGGTCTGGTTCTCGACTAGTTTCGCGATATTATCGCTTCCTCAGGAGGACCAATCTATAAGACAAATAATATAATGCAATACAAGCAAACAAAATTATACAGTACACTACAAGTAGTGATCATAAAAACAGCATGTAGAAAAGGGAAAAAATCAAACATAATTACTAGTTCGGCTTACCCTATAATTGGGTGATCGTGTGCGGCACCGGGCCGCCTAAAAAACTCTCCCCCGCGGCGGACAAGGGGGATAATGTAGAGCCCTCTAAATGAAAAGCATAGCGTGAGTAGGGGGCCACAAAGATAGCTGATGAAAGGATACGATAGATTTAGCCATACACATATTGAAGGGGCGGAAGGGGGGAGGGAAAAAGAGGGCTAGAGGGAAAAGGAAAAGGGAACTGGGGGAAGGGGAAAGGGGGAGGGGGGAAGGAAAGGGGGGACAAAAGGGGGGAAAAAAGGGGGCGGGGAGGGGAGAGGGGAAAGGAGGGTAAGGGTGGTGGAACATGGAGAGGGGAAAGGAAGGGGGGGAGGGGGAAGGGGGAAGGGGGGGAGGGGGAACGTGAAACGGGAGGGAACACCGGGGAGGGGGTGGTGGAGGGAAAGGGAGAGAAGGGGGTAGGGGACAGGGTGAAGAGGAACAAACAATACACAGGGAAGGGGAGGATAGGGGAAGGGGGGGAAAGGAACAAACAACAGGGATTGCACTAGGCTAATAAACAATTGGAGCGTGTAATATAGCTCACCATAATGGTTGACCAGAGGGTAACAAAGATGCTAGCCACAAGGAGACTTGCAATGGCGCGGGGGTCGGGTGGCCCGTAATGAGCAGGAGAGCCAAACATTTCCAAACACTGGGGCATCATGGAGGGTACAATGTGTGGAAGCCCACCACTAAGGATAGATAACCACAGGGTTGCATGGGAGTTTGTCAATAAAACAGTATCAAATGTAACATGAGATACAGGATAAAATCCATATGAAGGTATCAGTAATAGATAGCGTCGGGTAAAGGATAGTATCCAAGGTAAGAGAGCATACAACGTACCTATAGATGTACACCAGTGAGGTGTTGAAGGCCTCCCTTCCATCCCAGCCCCACATCAGCAGTCTATCACGGAGAGAGGTCAGATGCTCACTCACAGGCCTGAGGGCCCATTAAGTGAGCTCCCCAACCCGGAGATGCCCACGACGCCGCCGGCCGGCAAGCGTCTGACGTCACCGGGTCAGTTTCTCCGCACTGCGCAGGTGCGCGACCCGCGCTACTGCGCAAGCATGTTCGAGGCGAGCCCGTGGGTAGGAAACCCTGGGCTCGGCAAGGACAAGCAGGAGACGAACACCAGGGCGTCATCTCCTGCCAGGAGAAACACATGTCTTGGAAAGGCACAGGCAGCCACGGACCGCACAGGGCACCCAGGGACAGCCAAACAAAATAAACAGAACATTAAACATCATAACAAAATTGGTAATAAATAAATAACAGTATGTGTAGAAAAAATATGAGTGGCAGTAATTGCCACCCAATCCATTAAGGTGTTGGTAAACACAAACGGGACTTGGTCCCCATAGATGGTTCTAAAAACAAAGGGGGCAGCATAAGCTACTAAGAGACCTTGTTGAGGGATAAGAACATTAATGAAATGGGGCTTCCTGTTGGTGAGTGGTGGGAGTGAGAATAGGGACAGGGAACAAGGAGGGGGGAGGGGTATGTGGGGGGGGGTTTGGGATGTGCCATTGCGAAGGTAAAGAGTGTGTTGTGAAATAATAAAGGTGATACAGTGAAGAGTGATAAGGGGTTGGATAAAAAAAATATACATAGCTGATTAGTTGTATCGGATTATGAAATGAAAAAAGTGAGAATTGTGAAACAGTGGAACTAGATGCACCGTAGTGAGGATAAAAACCTGTAGGTAATGGTGACAACCAACAGCAAGGAAACCATAACAGTTAAATGGGAAAAATGGAATATATCCTTAATTAATTAAATTAGGGGTCAGATGACATGAAGGCAGGGAACTCCATACAGTGTCAAGCTACATAATGTTATATTCTAGGCTAAAAAAGGGTAATCGCAGAAAAGCGATGATGTAACAATGATAAAGATGGGTTACAAAGGGCCAAAGTGGGTGAAGGTCAGATACGGATTAGAGGTATGGGTAACACAATAATCACAGTGGGCCGGAGATTAACCGGTCCATAGCAACACATACTCTTGGGTAAAAGATAGTGAATATAAACTGACTAGACCCAATTAATGGCAATAATGGGTGAATATTGAAGGTTTAAATTGAAACATAGTATAATGAGGTAGCTATGAAGGAACGTCTGGCTGTATGGAACTTGACCTGCATGGTCAGTAATAAGGCTGCCCCCATGTATGAACCATCTAAAGGAGGGGGCCAAACTCCGACGTAATGGGATAGTTGATATACAAAAAGGTACTATAAATTAGGAATTAGAGGCACTCAAGGGGAAAAAAAGAAAAAGAAAACGGGTGTGTTATCCACCCAATGAATATGCACAAATTGTGAGTGTAGCCTCATGTAGTCAAGGGTAGTAGAATTTAAACCGTACCATCATCCAAATTAATATGTACAAGGAAAAGAGAGTGGGACATAGGGGACAGTGGCTGATGTTGGCCCCATAATGTTCGCACCCTAAAATGGCTGGACTATACCGGTACAGATAGACAGTGATAGACAATATGTATAAAAGGAATTTATTGCAAAAAGGAAATACATGGTATACTTATTAAAATGCAAAAACAGAAATTCAGGGTTCACCAAAGAATATCTGTAAATTACAAAGTATTGACTGGTCTGGTTCTCGACTAGTTTCGCGATATTATCACTTCCTCAGGAGGACCAATCTATAAGACAAATAATATAATGCAATACAAGCAAACAAAATTATACAGTACACTACAAGTAGTGATCATAAAAACAGCATGTAGAAAAGGGAAAAATCAAACATAATTACTAGTTCGGCTTACCCTATAATTGGGTGATTGTGTGCGGCACCGGGCCGCCTAAAAAACTCTCCCCCGCGGCGGACAAGGGGGATAATGTAGAGCCCTCTAAATGAAAAGCATAGCGTGAGTAGGGGGCCACAAAGATAGCTGATGAAAGGATACGATAGATTTAGCCATACACATATTGAAGGGGCGGAAGGGGGGAGGGAAAAAGAGGGCTAGAGGGAAAAGGAAAAGGGAACTGGGGGAAGGGGAAAGGGGGAGGGGGGAAGGAAAGGGGGGACAAAAGGGGGGAAAAAAGGGGGCGGGGAGGGGAGAGGGGAAAGGAGGGTAAGGGTGGTGGAACATGGAGAGGGGAAAGGAAGGGGGGGGAGGGGGGAAGGAGGAAGGGGGGGGAGGGGGGAAGGGGGAAGGGGGGGAGGGAGGGGGAACGTGAAACGGGAGGGAACACCGGGGAGGGGGTGGTGGAGGGAAAGGGAGAGAAGGGGGTAGGGGACAGGGTGAAGAGGAACAAACAACACACAGGGAAGGGGAGGATAGGGGAAGGGGGGGAAAGGAACAAACAACAGGGATTGCACTAGGCTAATAAACAATTGGAGCGTGTAATATAGCTCACCATAATGGTTGACCAGAGGGTAACAAAGATGCTAGCCACGAGGGGCCTTGCAATGGCGCGGGGGTTGGGCGGCCCGTAATGAGCAGGAGAGTCAAACATTTCCAAACACTGGGGCATCATGGAGGGTACAATGTGTGGAAGCCCACCACTAAGGGTAGATAACCACAGGGTTGCATGGGAGTCTGTCAATAAAACAGTATCAAATGTAACATGAGATACAGGATAAAATCCATATGAAGGTATCAGTAATAGATAGCGTCGGGTAAAGGATAGTATCCAAGGTAAGAGAGCATACAACGTACCTATAGATGTACACCAGTGAGGTGTTGAAGGCCTCCCTTCCATCCCAGCCCCACGTCAGCAGTCTATCACGGAGAGAGCTCAGATGCTCACTCTCAGGCCCGAGGGCCCATTAAGTGAGCTCCCCAACCCGGAGACACCCACGACGCCGCCGGCCGGCAAGTGTCTGACGTCACCGGGTCAGTTTCTCCGCACTTCGCAGGTGCGCGACCCGCGCTACTGCGCAAGCGCGTTCGAGGCGAGCCCGTGGGTAGGAAACCCTGGGCTCGGCAAGGACAAGCAGGAGACGAACACCAGGGCGTCATCTCCTGCCAGGAGAAACACATGTCCGCCGCTTGGAAAGGCACAGGCAGCCACGGACCGCACAGGGCACCCAGGGACAGCCAAACAAAATAAACAGAACATTAAACATCATAACAAAATTGGTAATAAATAAATAATAGTATGTGTAGAAAAAATATGAGTGGCAGTAATTGCCACCCAATCCATTAAGGTGTTGGTAAACACAAACGGGACTTGGTCCCCATAGATGGTTCTAAAAACAAAGGGGGCAGCATAAGCTACTAAGAGACCTTGTTGAGGGATAAGAACATTAATGAAATGGGGCTTCCTGTTAGTGAGTGGTGGGAGTGAGAATAGGGACAGGGAACAAGGAGGGGGGAGGGGGTATGTGGGGGGGGGGGTTGGGATGTGCCATTGCGAAGGTAAAGAGTGTGTTGTGAAATAATAAAGGTGATACAGTGAAGAGTGATAAGGGGATGGATAAAAAAATATACATAGTTGATTAGTTGTATCGGATTATGAAATGAAAAAAGTGAGAATTGTGAAACAGTGGAACTAGATGCACCGTAGTGAGGATAAAAACCTGAAGGTAATGGTGACAACCAACAGCAAGGAAACCATAACAGTTAAATGGGAAAAATGGAATATATCCTTAATTAATTAAATTAGGGGTCGGATGACATGAAGGCAGGGAACTCCATAGAGTGTCAGGCTACATAATGTTATATTCTAGGCTAAAAAAGGGTAATCGCAGAAAAGCGATGATGTAACAATGATAAAGATGGGTTACAAAGGGCCAAAGTGGGTGAAGGTCAGCTACGGATTAGAGGTATGGGTAACACAATAATCACAGTGGGCCGGAGATTAACCGGTCCATAGCAACACATACTCTTGGGTAAAAGGTAGTGAATATAAACTGACTAGATCCAATTAATGGCAATAATGGGTGAATATTGAAGGTTTAAATTGAAACATAGTATAATGAGGTAGCTATGAAGGAACGTCTGGCTGTATGGAACTTGACCTGCATGGTCAGTAATAAGGCTGCCCCCATGTATGAACCATCTAAAGGAGGGGGCCAAACTCCGACGTAATGGGATAGTTGATATACAAAAAGGTACTATAAATTAGGAATTAGAGGCACTCAAGGGGAAAAAAAGAAAAAGAAAACGGGTGTGTTATCCACCCAATGAATATGCACAAATTGTGAGTGTAGCCTCATGTAGTCAAGGGTAGTAGAATTTAAACCGTACCATCATCCAAATTAATATGTACAAGGAAAAGAGAGTGGGACATAGGGGACAGTGGCTGATGTTGGCCCCATAATGTTCGCACCCTAAAATGGCTGGACTATACCGGTACAGATAGACAGTGATAGACAATATGTATAAAAGGAATTTATTGCAAAAAGGAAATACATGGTATACTTATTAAAATGCAAAAACAGAAATTCAGGGTTCACCAAAGAATATCTGTAAATTACAAAGTATTGACTGGTCTGGTTCTCGACTAGTTTTGCGATATTATCGCTTCCTCAGGAGGACCATTCTATAAGACAAATAATATAATGCAATACAAGCAAACAAAATTATACAGTACACTACAAGTAGTGATCATAAAAACAGCATGTAGAAAAGGGAAAAAATCAAACATAATTACTAGTTCGGCTTACCCTATAATTGAGTGATCGTGTGCGGCACCGGGCCGCCTAAAAAACTCTCCCCCGCGGCGGACAAGGGGGATAATGTAGAGCCCTCTAAATGAAAAGCATAGCGTGAGTAGGTAGAGATATTCTTTGGTGAACCCTGAATTTCTGTTTTTGCATTTATAATAAGTATACCATGTATTTCCTTTTTGCAATAAATTCCTTTTATACATATTGTCTATCACTGTCTATCTGTACCGGTATAGTCCAGCCATTTTAGGGTGCGAACATTATGGGGCCAACATCAGCCACTGTCCCCTATGTCCCACTCTCTTTTCCTTGTACATCCAAAAATATAGAAAATATACCAAATCAAATCATTATTCAACCAAAAAATGTGTCCTGCTTCTTCATATAGGGGGTTAACAATGCCAAGAGTTGGTGAAAGCAGGGGTCCGTCATCCGGAGATAATTCCGAAAAACATCTGGATTATTCTCCTGGAGCTCCCGCAGCAAAGGCATATGACATATTTGGTTACGAATAATATAGGAACCAATTTTTGGTCCAAGAAATCCTCCTCTTCATGTTCCTGGACTTGGGTCAAAGCAATAACTCCAAGGCCAATAATAAATAACACGTTATCTCCTCCGATTCCGCATCATGGCTGGTTGACGAACGGCTGTTCAGAAACAAACTGAAAAGCGCAAAATGAAAAGCACAAAATGAAAAACGTGAAATAAAAAAATGCAAATTAACAATCACCAAACTTCTACTAACATGAAATTAGCAGAAGGAGCCCAAAGGGTGGCGCTAAAGAGTTGAAAAACCACGTAGTACTTCACTACATTCGTGTTTGTTGGCCGACAATTCCTTGCCGTTTGTATGCAAGACAAGTTCCTGGCCAATGCCCTTCGGACAAAAGTCTGAGCTTTTGTCTGTGGAAAATCCGATCGTGTGTACGAGGCTTAAGAACCCGAATAGGAGAACACTATTGTAATACAAATAATCCAAATGTCAAGCACATCTCTAATGTGACACGTAATTTTAGAGATTGTCATCAAGGGGATATCTCCTCATTTAGATTCAGGGGAACAGAGAAGCTTTCACACTTGCAGAGAGGAGGAGATAGAGAGAGGAGGCTTTTGGGAAGAGGGGCCTGGTGGATTTTTAGATTACAGACTATATCTCCTCAGGGGTTAAACATGAGATGGGATCTGGACCTGCATGTACATTAGGTTGCCTCTCTTCCCGGTTTCCTCCTCTCTGTACACAATATCAGTATTCTTCTGTCTATTATCTTCTTTCCTCTCCCTTTAACACACAACTATCTAATCACACTACTATTATTATTAATCTTTATTTATATGTTTTGTACACTGTCTCTCTATGATGTCTGTTTGTCAATATGGTGGTGTCTATATCGGCTCCTCTGCTATTGCATCAGCTGTTTCAGATTCTTGCAATTATTTCCATCAATGAATCCAATTAGTAGGTGGAGCCTTTGTTATCTTAGCCACTGTATATTTCAAAGTTTCATGTCTTATCCTCGTTATGATTAAAGCCTTGTAGGCTGAGACACGTCAAGTGACTGCATTTGCTTACTGTACGCTGTGGTTTGCTGAATAAAAGCAAGATTTTAGAGCAGTGGTTCTCAACTCCAGTCCTCAGGACCCACCAACAGGACAGGTTTGCAAGATAGCTGAAATACATCACAGGTGATATCACTTGCTGCTCAGTAGGGATGAGCCGAACACCCCCCTGTTCGGTTTGCACCAGAACATGCGAACAGGAAAAAAGTTCGTTCGAACACGCGAACACCGTTAAAGTCTATGGGACACGAACATGAATAATCAAAAGTGCTAATTTTAAAGGCTAATATGCAAGTTATTGTCATAAAAAGTGTTTGGGGACCTGGGTCCTGCCCCAGGGGACATGGATCAATGCAAAAAAAAGTTTTAAAAACCACCGTTTTTTCAGGAGCAGTGATTTTAATAATGCTTAAAGTCAAACAATAAAAGTGTAATATCCCTTTAAATTTCATACCTGGGGGGTGTCTATAGTATGCCTGTAAAGGGGCGCATGTTTTCTGTGTTTAGAACAGTCTGACAGCAAAATGACATTTTGAAGGAAAAAACTCATTTAAAACTACCCGCGGCTATTGCATTGCCGACAATACACATAGAAGTTCATTGATAAAAACGGCATGGGAATTCCCCAAAGGGGAACCCCGAACCAAAATTAAAAAAAAAAAATGACGTGGGAGTCCCCCTAAATTCCATACCAGGCCCTTCAGGTCTGGTATGGATATTAAGGGGAACCCCGTCCAAAATTTAAAAAAAAAAATGACGTGGGGTTCCCCCTAAATTCCATACCAGACCCTTCAGGTCTGTGTGTTTCCCTTTCTCCCCCTCTTTCTTTGACTGTGGATGTCTCTCCAGGGAGTCATCCTATGTCTCTGCTGATCTCCATCCACCTGAGATATTAGTACAAATTCCTCATGGCTGAGGTGACTATTTTTTCTTAGAATGTTAGAGGCCTGAATTTAAAAGAGCTAGCCTATTTGACTATATCAAGGCCCACAAACTATGCATATTTTGTTTGTAAGAAACCCATTTGATGGGATCTAAAATTCTTACTCTAAAAAAAACAATGGGATGCCTGGAGTTTTCACGTTACTTATGGCAACTATGTCTTAAGCCACATACACACGAGCGGAATGTCCGACGGAAGCTTTTCATCGTCTATTCCGATCGTGTGTATGCCTCATCAGACTTTCTTTTTCGAAAATTCTGACGGACCTAGAAATGGAACATGTTCTAAATATTTCCGATGGAACCAATTCCTATCGGGAAAACCGCTCATCTGTATACTATTCCGAAGGACCAAAAACGACGCATGCTCTGAAGCAAGTACGAGACGGAAGCTATTGGCTACTGGCTATTGAACTTCCTTTTTCTAGTCCCGTTGTATGTGTTGTATGTCACCGCGTTCTGGATTTTGGTGTGACCGTGTGTATGCAAGTCCGCTTGAGCAGAATTCCGTCAGAGTTCTGTTGGAGAAACCTTCGGAGTTTATTCTGATGGCAAAACCTGTCGTGTGTACGCGGCATAAGAGGTCTTGATCCTTATTTGCATTTGTTAACATACGTACAATTTCAAACCCTAGTGGCCATTACCAGGCCCCAACTGGGACAAAAAATAGGCCCGGGCATTTTAGACTGACCAAACAATTTTTCAGCGACTAGGGTGGGCAGGCATTAGCAGGGGCGGTTGGTGACGGTATATTCACAGAGTCAGTCCAGCGCACTGTAATGTAAAGGGGACTGCACTGTAATTATTACAATGCCCCTTTACAGTGCAGTTCCCTTTATATCAGAGTGCCCCTTTACATTATAGTGTCCCTAATAATCACAACCCCCATTACAGTGCCCCTTGGACTCATGCCCCCCTCCCTCCATTTCTCTCAGGGCCCCCTTTTACTGTCTGCCTCCCCAGCACAGTCCTACATTAAGCCGGGCAGAGGCAGGATTTAGCCTGTTTGTCATCTCCAGGGTCTCTTGGGAGGCGGGAGGAGCTGCAGATCTGGATCATGTTAACAAGCTGGTGATTACCTGCTTGTTAACATGAAAAGACTTCTGCTCTTTGTGCAGAGCTCTAACTCCTCCTGCCCCCTGCTCTGCTAATAAGATGACATTGTTGGCGGGGTGGGAGAGCCTGAGGAGGAGACACAGGCTTGGCCGCATAGTGAGAGGTAAGCAGCAAACATGGTCTGTGTTAGCCCTGTCCAGACCGCGGTCACCGCCTACCTCCCGCTGTGAAGCCCGGTCATCAACAGGCCATGGACTGGTAGCGGTCCACGGCCTGGGGGTTGGGGATCCCTGCATCAGCCAGCTCTTGTTAGGACATGCGGCCCTAGCCCACTGAGCAAATGCCTGGTGTGCCCTATGGCCAGTCCGGTCCTGACTGTTTCCGTCCTATAAACTCTTAAGACCTATGACACACCGTTAATACTGGTGGTAGTGTATGTCCCCCCTCCAAATACAGCCACAATTTTCTAAGAGATTAGTACCCATCTCTCAGACCTATCTGTGCTACCCTCATTGTGAATGATTTAAACTCAGGTATGGACCCCAATTTGTACAGGCTGAAACCGACAGCAAACAAACCAAAGCATCTGATTAATTGGTGTATGGTCTATGGATGTGTGAATATATGGAAACAGAGGTTTCCTTTGGATAAGATATATTGCTGCCAATCTAAAACATACAGGGCTTTGTCTAGGCTGGATTATGCATTGGCCAGCCCTGATTTGCTTCATTTTGGTTCAACTTATTGCATACCTAAAGCAAACACTTTTGGACCACTAACATATGTTGGTGACTGTGACATGAGGCTTTAAGCCTACTTTCCATATTTGGAGACAGTGTCTCATTTGGATCTCTGTTCTAGGGATCTCAGAATGAGAACTTATAAACATGTTGAATTATTGGAAGCACAGTCTATGTATGGCCACACCTGGGATGCCATTAAGGTGTTGGTTTAGGGTGGTGGTTTGAGGCTACACCACTCATATTGTAATCCTCCGTACTTCCACTTGTGCACAGTACAGGACCTTAGAAATGGCTTTAGAAACCTCAAGTGTTAAATACTCGGCTAATCCTTCCCCCTCTAACCATTGTGATCTGGTAGTAGCACACTGAGGCCTCCATCTTCAAGTGATTGAATATACTCAATAGCGAGGAGGCGCATGCGTGTAATCATCTAAGATGGCCGCATAGCCACAGACCTCCGCACCGTCCCGGTCATTTAAAGCTGCAGCCGACAGAACCCTTGTCCTGAGCCTGGTCCACCGTCAATTGATCGGGGGAAGTTCCCAGATACTAATGAGCACCATGCAGAAAGACCTCAGCCTCATTACAGAAGCCCAGCCTACCCAAAATGGCAGCCGTGTCCACACGAGGCACAGGCTCAGGGATGGAGGAGCCCAGAAAACTGTGATTTTGGGGCCCACTCCACTTCTCCAGCTCCAGCAGACTTTCCCTCAATGATGGCAGCGTTTTTTAGCATGTTAACTAAAGGTTGGCAATCACAGCAGCACAAATCACCTCCTCCATTCATGCTGACCTCCAACATTTAGGGGCACGGATTGCAACCATTGAAAAGAAAGCTGATCAATCAGTCGCCAGAATTAATCACAATTCGACTAGAATACAGGATCTTTAGGACCAACTAGAAAAGGCCCTTTTCAAAATCAGTGACTTGGAAAATAGGTCCAGACGATACAACTTTAGAATCAGGGGCCTCCCAGGATCTGTCAAGGAAGTCCATCCAGCAGTTCACTTCCTTAAGGGACTTAATACCTGACATAGCGGACCAGCGCTTGAAACTAGACAGAGCACATGCAACCAATACAGAATGACAGCCTTCCAAGAGACATCATAGTCAAACCCCACTTCTATGCTGTTAAAGAAGAAGTGATGAAAAGGTCCTGCACCTCAGAGGATCTCAATTCATGGCCATAAAATCCAGATATTCGCTGACCTTTCACTTTACACTTTACAAAAGTGTTGTTCATTGAATCCCCTTCTCCAGGTTCTGACGCAAAAAGAAATTGCATACAGATGGGCCTTTCCCCTCCGTCTGAACTTTTCTCACCAGAACAAAGCATATGGCTTCTCATCCTTTGAGGAAGGGGAGCGAGCGCCTACTCATTCATTTGGGCCTGATCACTCTCAGCCATCCACTGGCAGTGGCCCATCTTCCACAAAGCAGCCATCTTTACCTAGTCCTCTTACCCCTTTCTGGCAAAAGCAGCAACCAAACAGATCTAAGGAATCCCAACCCCCCTGATGGGGCTTGTCATGTCCAACACAGTGATGCCTTGTTTAATTCCCCTTGGAACTGCCTTCCTTTGTTTTGGATTGTCACAGATTCCACCCGATATAGTTTATTTTCCTTTGGTCCTTTGCAGTCCTTGCTAGGAACTGGGTATTTGAGTGAATACTACCTTTTCTACTGTCACCTACAGTTTAAAAGTCTCTGTTCTCCATCACGTGACAGTTTCCAGAATTTGGTTACGGTATTCTCCGTTACTACGTGTCTTCTTTTCGGCAGTCTGCGATCCCTACATTCCACAGTTACTTCACCTCATATTTTCCGGGGCTCCTTCACAAAAGCGACAACTCGATGAACTAATAGATTGCAGATTTACTAACAGACTTTTTCTTTTAGGTGGGCTGTTGCAGTCGTCTCTTTGTGGTCCGGGGCTGCAACATGGGACTCCATAGGCACCCTGAGGGGGTGACTTTTATGGTTTAAGTTAGCCTTAGCTAGAGAGACAGGGTTATGCCTTTACACAGTTTATGTCTATGTTTTATGGTGGGGTGACAGGAACGGTTGCATTGCACCTCCATCGGCCACTGAGGGGATGTTGTTTTCCTGTTAAGAGCAGATTGACCTCCCTTTGTTAGGGGAAGTCCTCCTTCATTTGGGATGGGGAGGTGGCAGGACCCTTCCCCAACCAAGTCATATTTTGAATTTTTGTTTTCAGCTATGTACTAATAAGAAAAAACAATGCAGCGCTATACATAAAAATCAACACAAATGTGACTATCAGCTGTGCAGCATGATAGTAATTAACTAAATATAAAAGATGCAGGAAGCCAAATACAATATTGTATTATTATAGTGAGTCCATGATCATATGGCCCTTCTACTGGGGCATATTGTGTCACAATATGCCCCAGTAGAACGACCTCTAGTCCGAAACATGTCGGGTTGCGATTGATTTTTTGTTCCTGTTACCACGCTATTTTTTATTGTGATCACTTTTATCTTGGCTGCTGTTATCTGGATTTTTACCCTATTTGGTTTAAAATAAACCTGCTTCTTTGGATTTAAGCACTATGTGGAGCCTTTTTTTCCTTTTCCATGTCCCCATGATGGCTTTGTGAAAGGTGCATTCCTCCTATATACACCTGTCGGAGAAGTGCGTACAACCAGACCTGGAACATCTGATGTCTTTAGGTCGTTTAC